>NW_028145420.1:0-269091 GCF_050370095.1 Fusarium phalaenopsidis | reverse complement strand
ACCAGGTCTTCGTCGTAAAGGCTTGCGTTGTTCTCGTGAAGACCGATGATATCAGCGGGTTGGGTGTTGACCCAGCGCACTACATGGTCCATGACCTGAATGCCATGACCTCGCCTTCCTCTCCTTTTTGATCCGCAATAAAGGCTGCACATCCCGGAAAACGAAGAGTAAGGTTCTGTTGAAGATGGCGGCAAAGACTGTCATAGGCTTCGCTTGTCAAGCGAGGTCAGAAATCCGGTTCGCCGTGTTGCCTTTGTGCTCGGTTTGCCAGTGGAAGGAACCGATGGAGTGGAGTTGCTATCGCCGCGCTACTGTCCTCCTTGGGATAAAAGACTTGGTATACATCTGCAGCATCATAGGTGTCGTTTTTTGAGACTGCAGGCGAGCATGGTCCAGTCTGAAATCTGAATGGACTCAGAGGCGGAGGCAGGAAGTGCCCTTAAAGTTTCAGTATCTGATAGAACGTATCGAACCAATACTGCTCGTGCAGGACGATGGTACACCCAAGTTAGCCACATATTATTCTAGGCAAGGCTTGATCCGAGACTGTCTGGGGTGGGAGAGGTGAATGAATAAATGGTAGGTCCATCACGGATGTCAAGGGTGAGTTACTCATCGTCCAATCTGTACCCTGCGATCCGATACCATTTTGAAATGTTGAATGTGGTTCTCCCCAGAGAGGTTACGACACCAGCGGGTAATGCGAGTCTCCACCGCTCGCTTCTCCACAGCGTGACGAGACGGCTGATGGGAAAGCGAGCTTCACTAATCAGGCACAGGATATCCAACATCCTTTTCTCGATACCCTTCTTGTTGACATTTTCTCGGCAGAAAATAGAGTGGGGTCCCGGTCAAAAGGCGGAGGCGAGCTGTAACCAGATCTGACCATGTGTATCGGGCAGGGTGAGATCGCGACGGTTGACATGAGCTTGATGTCAAGTTCGACTGGTAGAGTGTCTGTGTATAAGGATGAGTATTGTTTGTTATGTATGTATAGTAGTATATCAGGTAGAGAAGATCTGCGGATTGGGGGTGATTGAAGAGGGGTCACACCTTTGTCGTAAAATTCGCAAATCCACCACAAATCGCTCGAATCAGAATCCGTCTGTTTCACGTAGTCTTTCAGAGCCTCGATGCGATGCTGGCCGGCCAGAGCTCAGGTTTCTCGTCGCCGTTGAAGTCGGCCCAGTTTTTGAAGGATACCGCACATGCTGACGTCGGTCTTGGGCAGTGCTCTGATCAGCGTCTGGGATGGCGTCGATCATTTTTTGAACGGCGGCAGCACTGCAGGAGACCTGGACGTAGTGGCAGTGCTCGGCTCGACGTACGAGGCCGCCATTCTGAAAAGAAGCGACAAAGCTATAGGCGACGTGATTGCAGTCGAGGGGCCTGTTGTTGCCACGAGACCAGGCGGAATGGAGGAGATGGATGGGCAGCTCAGCGATGAGATGAGGGTTCAGGTTATTATATTGAATGGGAGTGTTAAGGTACAGGGGGTGGGGAAGGTGACTAATTAAAAGAAAGGAAGACGGGAGACGGGAGACGGGAGACGGGAGACTTCTGGGCTGCTAGTCAAGAATTAGATGTCGTCAAGAAGTGGCCAAAGGAGCATAGATGGTAGTCAGGGAGAACGAATGAGAAAGGTGGAGGAGAGATGGAGGCTTAGAGGTTTGAGGAGGGGAGGGTGCGCACGGACACCTAAACCCAGGTTTAGGTGGGGAGGGCGTCCAAAAATGGCAAGTTTACTGGTAGGCTTCTAAAATATTAGGGGCTCGTGGTATGGATAGCCCAAAGACGCATAACTTTTAACCCTAACCGGGACCGGTTCGGGGTGATCTTTGACTGCAATCTTATTTCTCTCCCTTTTTTTCTTCCCTTTTTTTTTCTTTCCTTTTTATATATTTTTACCTAATACACTCCTTTACCTCTTTAATAACCCTTTTTCTTTTTTTTCCTTTTTTACTTATTTTCTTAAATAATTATTTTTTTTTTTCTCTTAACTTATATTTTTTACTCCTTTAACCCCTAAAACCCTCTTACCTTTTTTTTAAATTACCTTTCCCTTATAATTAATCTTTCTTAATTACCTTTTACTCCTTTTTATCTTTTAACCTTAACTTTATATACCTTACTTTTCTTTTTTCTTTTATTAAACTTATTTACTCTTACTTATATATTTTATTATTTACCTTTTTTCTTTATTTTAATAATAATAATTCTTTTTTTTTTCTTTTAATTAATATATATTATAACCCTTATTTATCTTTTTATTTATTATTTCTTTTTTTTTTTTTTATTTCTTTTTTTTTTAATCTTTTTTATTATTATTATTATTATTTATATTTTTTATTTTTATTATATTCCTTAATTTTATTTATTTAATTTTTTTTTTTTTTCTTTTTTTTTATCTTTAATTTATTCTTTTCTTATAATCTCTTCTTTCTCTTTTCCTCTTTATTTATCTTAAATTTACTTTTTCTTTTTTTTTTCTCTTAATTCCTTTCTTTTTTTATTCTCTCTCCCTTAATCTTACTTTTTATTTCTTTTTTTTTTTCTTTACTTATATCTTTCTTTCTTATTCTTCTAACTCTTATTCTTATCTTTATTTTATCTTTTATTACTCTATTAATCTTAATAATATATAATCTCTTTTATTTTTATATTTTTTTTAATAAAAATAATTAAACCTTTTTATTTATTCTTATTTATTTATTTCTATTTTATAACCCTTTAATTTCTACTTATATATATCTATACTTTTATATTTCTTACCTTCTTAATTATTTCTTTTTTTTTATCTCTTATTTCTTTTTTAATCTTAACTTTTTTTAATTTCATTTCCCTTTCTATCTTTTTTATTTTTTCTTTATTTTTATTTTTAAATTAACCCTATTTATTACCCCTAACCTTTACTATAACTACTTAACCCTAACCCTAATCTTAATTACTACCCCTACCCTTTACTATAACTACTTAACCCTAACCCTTAACTTAATTACTTCCCCTAACCTTTACTATAACTAACCCTAACTCTTAACTTAACCTTTTATTTTACTACCCTTATATACTTCTTACCTTAATACTTAACTTAATTATATTACCTTTATTATTTACCCTCCTCTCTAATACTACTTATAATTATTTTTCCTTTTTTCCTTTTTTTTTTTTTTTTTTTTATTACTCTTACTTTCTATACCTATTTACTCTTATATTCTTTTTAAACCTTATTCTCCCTATATTAATTACTACTTACCCTTTTAATATTTATTAACCCCCTTTATATTCTTTTTTTTTTTATCGCTTTTAACTCCTTTTTTAACTTAAACCTTCCTTAATATATTTACCCTCTTATTTTATTCCTATATCTTATTAAATATATAAATATCTCCTCTTACTTTTCCTAATACTTTTTAACTTTATTTATATAATCTTTTTTCTTTTAATTTTATTTACTTTTTTAATTATTTTAATTACTATCCTTCTTATCTTAACTTAATGCGACTATAAAATGCCTATAAACTGCTTTATCTTATTTATATTTCTCCTTACTTATTATTTCTCTCCTTACTTTTTTTCGCCTTATCTTATATTCTAATTTCCTTTCCCTTAACTTAAACTTTATTTTCCTTTCTTATAATCCTATATAAAATATTAAAAACTCCTAATTATATTACCTTGCCTACTAACTTTATACTTTAACTCTATAAATAATACTTTTCTACCTTTCGCTAACCTCTATATTACCCCCCTACCCTCCTCTTATCCTTTTGCTCTTATACTCTCCTATGCCTAAACCTACCTAAACTATCTACTAACTCTACTAAACTCCTTATAATAAATACTTACCTTTCTTTTAAATTCTCCTCCTCTTATACTCTAAAACTATAAAATAAATTATATTAATCTTAAACTCTTTATATTTATATCTTTTACTTTACCTCTTAACCATTCTTACTTTCTCCTTTTCTTCCCCGCTCTTAACCCTACGTTAATAATTAACTACTAATAACTCGCTATGAAATAACCCCACCTTGCCTGCTTTCCTA
Source organism: Fusarium phalaenopsidis (assembly GCF_050370095.1). Taxonomy (NCBI): domain Eukaryota; kingdom Fungi; phylum Ascomycota; class Sordariomycetes; order Hypocreales; family Nectriaceae; genus Fusarium; species Fusarium phalaenopsidis. Next base: position 265,045 of record NW_028145420.1, on the reverse strand, counting down.
CCCTATACTTACTAACCTTTTTCTCCTTAATATAATCTCTTATCTTACTATCCTTTTAACCTTGCCCTTCTCTGCTTGCCTCTCTAACCCTTAACCGAACCTGATACTTGACTATGACTACGTCTACCTTGATGCTATCCTCGCCTTCCGGATACCTAACTCACTACTTAACCCTATATAAACCACTTAAAACTCTACTTTACTAACCTTCACTATATATATATATATATATATCCCTGTACCTAAACTATTTGCTCCTTCTTCGCCCCACTCTAATGCTCTCTTTTTATTTTACTTATTACTTTAACTAAACCTTCCTCTCTCCTCTCCCTGCTATTTTCCCCCTGCTTTACTATATCAAACCCAACTCAAAATAACATTCAAACCTCACACCTACTCCCCTACTAACCTATAACTCCTAATACTCTAATATCTACTTACTATTTATTTGCTCTATATCGTTTATCTTAAACCCCTTACCACTCCATCCCCTAACCCCCGTCCTAACTTAACCTACTCCTTACTTACCTCTAAAAACTACTCTCTTCTCTAACCCTAAAAACATAACCTTAACCCTAACGCTTCTAACCTGACGCTTCTAACCCTAACCCTTAAAAAACACTGCTAACCCTAACCTTAATGTTTGCTCCTGCCCCTAACCCTGATATCTAACCCTTGTTCCTCCTTTGTATGTCTTACTATATAACCACTCCACTACTCCTTTTCTTTTAATCTACCTGATTACTTGCTAACTCTATCCTGCCATATTTCCTCGATTACTTCCATCCACCTGATTGCTTGATTATATTGCTTGATTACACCGCCTCTCCCTGATTATATGCTTACCGTGCACTGTCTTGATGACTTGATTACCTCGTCTCCCCATGATTACCCGATTACCTCGCATCTCTTTGATTACTTGATTACCTCGTCTCCCCATGATTACCCGATTACCTCGCATCTCTTTGATTACTTGACCCTATTATACCCTCAATCTACTTGATTACCTTGCATATAACCCCACCCTAAACCCTGCCTAACCCTTAACCCATGCGTCTACACACAATCAATACACTATTATCATATTACTACTGCTCTGCCAATGCCTTCCTTATATTATGTCCATCCGTCCTCAAAATTATAATCCTTACCCTCTGTAACTTGCACCGTATTTTCCGTCTAACCCATTGCACCTATGATCGAAAACCTATCCTATATAACCATTCAACTCCACCTCACCTGCCAATGTGTTTTTCTTCTACGCCTATACATCTCTCTCTTTGCTTTACTCCCTTCACTCAACCCCGTTATATCTCTCAACCCATGCCTCGATTCGTTATACGCTGCTTCATTTTCCCTCTTAACCCTACCTACTCACTCAATCACACCAATATCACAAATCGAATGCGACTACAACCCACTAAAACTCACCTTTATACCTCGACCCCTTACGCCTCATCGCACCGCGGCTCAACCCATAAACCTCTCCTTCTTAACCATTCCTTCCCCAACTTCACTGCCTTTCTCCGCGAACAATTGCCACATCCCCGACCCTTTCTTCGCACACGCATCTATACCCTGCTCAACATCCTCCTCGTCACCATACCCTCCCTCCTTATACACAATGCAACACCTACTTTACTCGTCCAACTCCGCCTCCAAATCCGCCGCATCTTGCGCCTCCTTCATCATATTCAACTCTCGCCCCGTCTCTCTCTGCCGGATCAACCTCCTGCCTCTCTCATAATTCGCCTCCATCTCCGCCGCCCTCGCCATCTCCTCTTCGTATTCACCTTCTCCGTCGGCCCATGATCCATCCCTTCACCCATGCCTATATCTTCATCCTCAACGCCCGCTCGCTATAAATATCGCATTACTCTTCTTCTCCTACCTCACACCTTGCTCGCCTTACTTCTTCCTTTTACTTTACTTCCCCTCCTTACCTTCTTTTCTTTGCTTATCTCCCCTCTTATTATTATCTCACTTACCTCACCTCCTCCTCGCCCTCACGTACGGCAATGGCACTATCACGCTGCGCCTCTCTCTCAACTTCCCGCGCTTCGCCGCCATCGTTCTCTTCAATGTCGGCTTCACCCCTGCCGCCGCACCCTTTAACGTCGCCTTCTTCATCAATCCCATTATCCCCGACAACTGGACGCAACGCAATGGTTACTGGTCTTGTGGCTATGGACTCACTCTGAAATACAAATCAACGCCTGCGACTACTCTGCTTTGACTCTCTTGCGTGACTATTCTATGATGAATTGTGCATGTTATCCCTTGCCTCGGCTCTCTATGGCCGTATCTGGACCTCACTCCCCCCCTAACCTTCTTTGTAATCCCTCCCCCTAACCATATTCATACACTACTAACCCTAACCTTCTTCTCAATCCCTCCCCCTAACCATATTTATCTACTACTCCCCCTAACCTTCTTTTTAAACTATTACCTTACCTTTTTTCTTAAATTTACCTCTCTAATTATATCTATAATTACTCTTTTATATTCAATTTTTATTTATATTTAAATTTTCTTTTTTCTTTATATTATATATTTTATTTTCCTCTTTTTTTTTTCTTTCTTTCTTTATTTTATTATTTATATCCCTTTTTATCTTTTTTTTATTTGTATTATTTTATTATTTTTATTTTATCTTATCTATTTACCTTTCCTTTTTTATGTATTATTTTTCTTATATGTTTAATGCCTTAATATATACTTACTTTTACTTACCCTATATATATTACTTTATATTATTTTTCTCTCTCTCTTTTTTTCCCTTTCTCTTTTCCCTTCTCTATATTTTTCTCATCTTCTCTTTTCTCCTCCCTTTACTTCCTCCTTTTCTCTTATCTTCTTTCTTTTCCCTATATTAATACTCACAAACTCCCTTATATCTACCTCTATACCTACCCCTATATTAATCCGCTATAATCTCTCTTACTACCTACTATCCCTTATATCTATTATATATCTTCTTTTACCTTATTTATAATTTACTCCTATACCTAACCTATATTCCTCTTATTATCTCTATTCTTATTTATAATTTACTAATAAATATAATCTATATTCCTCTTCTTATCTCTATATATACTTCTTCCTTCTATCCCTCTATTTACCTCCCTGCTCTATCCATAACTTCTCTATCCGCGTAACCACCTGACATAACCGACTCGCCTGTATCCCTCCACCTGCCTTTCCACCCCATTCGACTAACTCCCCCAACCACCTATACATCCTATCCATCTGCTTATCATCTAACCTCTCTATCCTCTCCCCCCATCATCTGCCCCACCTGCCCTAACCACCATCCATCGTCGCGTATAATCTGCATAACCACCATCTGAAATAATACCCCTTTATACTGACATCTCCTTCCTCTCACCCTCCTAAATAACCTCCCGTCGTCGCTCGCTGCCTCCCACTGCGCGCATATCGCCTGCGGTAACCCACATTCGAAACATGCCGAATATGCCGCCAACCGCTTCTTCGTCATCATCTCCTCCTCCGTCACCTCCACCCCTGCCTTCATCCTCTCCCACCTCTCTGTTCCCCTTTCCGGACATGCCGCCATGTCGTGATATACATCGGATAAACCCTCTACCCTGCATACGCCACAACATCCCACCCACTCCGACAACATGTCCTCAAATATGCCTACCTCCCCGGCCTCCTCCATGGCCTGTAACCTCCGCTCCGCTTTGACCTGTCGTGTTAACCGCTGACTCCCCTGATAATCCGCCTCTATTGCGGCCTCTGCTGCCTCCTCTTCCTCCTCTGCTTCTCCCCTATCTCTCGATATATCGTCATCCTTCTCTGCTAACCCCGGTTTTCCCCACTGGCCTGCCGCCCCTGACATATATCGCATATCTCCTCTCCTTCCGTACACCCGAATCGATCGATATTACCATCCATCTCTCGATCTAATACCTCTCGCCGACAATACTTACCGCCGGCAAACTCGATCACATCTCTATCCCGCCCCACTCATCCTGTTGCCCCGCCTGCTCCTGCCCCGACCCTGCTTCGGTCTGCTGTGTCAACCATGACCGCCGGATGACCACCACCGACTCGCTCTTCCGCCCATCTCGCCCCCCTCGCCCGCTCTCCTGCACCAAACTGACCAACGCCCGCGGAATCCCCGCGTGGACCACCAACCGGACATTCGGATCATCTATCCCCATCCCCAATGCATTCGTCGCCGCTATCCATCCCGCTTCACCCCCGTGCTCCTCATCCACTCTCCAACCCGCCGCGCCTTCTCGGCCGCGTTGCTAACCCCTCGCCAATATGCCACACATCCCAATCTGTTGGCAATTCCCTGTACCCTCTTGATTGTGCCGCCGTATATGATCACCTTGCCCTCCTCGTGTTCGGCCGTCCATGTCCGCACAATATCGCATACTCGATCGACTACTGCGTCGTCCTCCTCCTCCCCTTCCTCCTCGCCCTCTCCGTTGACGATATGCCTCTCTGCCTTTATTATCCTCCTCTTCCGACCCGTATTTGCTGCTGCCTGCCCGCTACTGCTTCCATCCTCGTCCTCGACCACGTTGACCCTATATTGTATATTCGGCCGCGTTGTCGGCTCGCGAAACTATCCGCACCCGTTCCGCTATAAACCGCAACTCTTTGAAAAATGCCCTCTCCTGCGTCGGCTTCAACGTCGCCGTCAAACACACCACTGGCACCCCGAAATCCTGCAACGTCTCACCTAACCGCCCCATCTGCGGCCGGAACGTCTTGCTGTAACCCAATACCGTGTGGCACTCGTCCACCACCACCCGGTCAATTTCTGCTGCCCGTGCATGCGCTCGACGAATGTCCGGAACCCCTTGCTGACCGCTGACTCCGGCGTGACGAATACCAACGACGCCGCCCGCTGCACCCCCCGGCTCTTCCATGTGTATGCATCGATCCCCATCTTTGCACACCGTCCCGCCATGTCGTCCTGCAACGCAACCAACGGCGTCACAACCACCGTCACCCCGTCCGGCGTGCAATATGCCGGCAACATAAACGTTAAACTCTTGCCGCCTCCCGTCGGCGTTACCTGCACGATCGGCCACTCCCCGCGTGCCACCGCCCGGATCACCGGCTCCTGCAATCCCCTAAACTCGGCCGCCGGTCCCATCATCTGCTTTAACTGCCCCCGCATGTCGGTCCGGTGCAACCGGCCGAACCGCCTCCGCCGCATCTCCTCCCGTTCGTCGTCAAATCCGGCCCGGACCCGCTTACTTCCCAATCGTTCCGTCCGGTCCTCCGCCCCGAACCCAAAAAACCGGTGCCACTGCATGCTGACCTTGCGGAACTGCTCACGGCTGCGCATCGTGCCCAACTCGCCCTGCCCGAATAACCGTGCGTATATTAACCCGGCGATGTGCGACCCGTGCCCGGCCTGTAAATCGTGGATGCTATCCACCAAATTGCCGTCCCCGTCCTCCTCATCCTCATCATCATCCGTTCCGAATACCTTGTTGAAATACCGGTTGCTGATGCCGATTGCGATTTGCCGCCATGCGCTGATGTTTAATCTTTGTCCGGAAAACTGCGTGCTGTACCGCTGTAACGCCCGCCGCACCCGGTCGCTCGTCCACTTCCTCTCCCGAAACCATTCCATAAACGCCGTCTCCTCCTCCCTCTCCTGGGACTCATCCTCGACTTTTTCCGCCCTTACCTTGCTGAACCCTCCTTTTCCTTCCTTGCCTCCATGCTCGCTGACCACTTCGTCGGCCCAAAAAAATGCGCTCCGCCGCCACTTCTGCTTCATCCTACCTTGCACGGCCTGCCAAAACGGTAAAACCAACCACATATACCACACCAATAACTCGCCCACCTCGCGCGGCAAATACCGGTGGATGATCTTGGTGTTGCCTGTCTTGCGGAATCCCTTGTGGTACATCGTCACGAAACATACCATCCCTTCGTGTATGAATATGTTCCTTACCCCGCCGTTGGCTGTGTTCCACATCCGCAACCCCAAAATCTCGGTCGCCCTCGCCGGTTGGCCCCCTAACATATGCATCAACACGAACATCTGCTCCCGGAACTGCTCCATCGCCCGCCCGTACGCCCGCACTGCCTTCTCCTTATACGGGCACTGCTCATCCAACGGCTCCGCCATCCACGCCTTGAACCGCGCCGGCGATGCTGCGATCTGCTGCCTGACCCAACCCTCCCCGGCCTTGATCCACGCTTGATTATCCTCGTCCCTTATGAATGAATGCTCCAATGCGCTCTCGCCGTGTCGGTCCTCGATCTGTGACCACGGTATCCGCGGCAATGTCGCTTCGTCGTCATCGTCCATGACCCGCACTTGCGTCTCCTTTTTCAACATCTTCCTCTTTCTCTTCTCTTCTCCCTCTTCAACCTCGACCTTACCTATCGCCAACCGCACCAATGTCCGCCGCGCTTCCATCACCAAACTGTGCAACATATCGGATAATTCCCCCATGCCTAACCGGACTTGCCCGTGAATGATCCTATCACCCCGCCAATCGATCGTCTCGCTACCCGGTGTCGTGAACCGGATCCGCATTCCGTATGTCCGCGTGTTGATGATCCAATTCATCGGCGTCGGATCGGTATCCTCTCCCTCCGGAACCCGCGTCATGAACCGCCGTACCTTGTGCCGCACGATCCGGAACAACCCTTCGGCCTGCTCCTCGGCCTCTCGGGCGCTCATATACTGCCGCAACTGCATCTTCTGCCCATGACGCTCTAATATGGACTGGTATAACACCAAATACCGCGCCACCTTGATGACGGCCGAATATATCGGCGTGTAATTCGTCACCGATACCCACCCGCCGCTTTCCCGGTCTATACCCATGACGGCCAACGCGCTGATGATGATGCTCTCGTAATGGTTGCCATTCTTGAACGGGTGATCCAAAAACTGCACGACCGCATCTAAACAACTGCGCTGTAACCGCTCCGGCGTGTACCGGCCGTTCCTATCGGCTCCGGTGACGACCTGCGTGACGCCCTTGTCGAATATCTTCCACAATTCTTCCTGTCTGATCGTCATGCGATATGGCGGCCGCGGGCATGGGGACGAACCACCTTCATCGCTGATATCCTCACTGCTGTCGTCGCTACTGCCGTCACTGTTGTCCTCACTGCTGCTGCCGTCCTCGTTATGAACCTTCCACGACTCCAACCGCTTCCAAATCGATATCAATGTTCTCCACCACGCCTTGTACCTCTCCCACGCATCTGGCTCCATTATTCCCTGGAATGGCTTATCTGTCGTGATATGCGCCTCCTTGCGCTCAATCTCAAACAACTCGGCCGTGCCGGGATAACACTGGCTCGCGGCGGCATATGCCTCGTCTAACACGCGCTCGAATATCTCCCACATCCGCTGCAACACCGGCTCGTTGTCGCCGATTGGCTGCAACACGGCCCGCAACTGATCACGCTCGATGCCATCCAAATGGCGCGCCCAACCGCTTCGGCTCAACCATGTCTCGGCCTCCCACTTGTCGTTGGCGTCCTGGATCCTCGCCTTGGCCTCACTCTCGAAATTCGCCTCGTCCTCCTGTTGAATGCGGTTCAAAAACGCGGCCCTCCTCTCGGATTCATCTGCTTCTTGCCGGCCAATCCGGCCAATCTGGTCGCCTCCTCCGTCACGCTCGACCTCAAACCAACCGCTGGCCACACGCGATGGGAAAAACCGCTGGCAACGAACGCCTGTCCTCCATGGAATGGCTTGCTCCTGGTCTATCGCCCCCTTGTTGCATCGGCCGCGTTTCCGTGGATTGATCCATTGATGACGTTCCCGGTAATGCTTCTTGATGCGGCGCTCCTCTCGAACCACATACTGGCAACTCTGGCATGCTAACCCATCCTCTTTTGGCTCTGTGATGATGGGAACACGGGATATCATCGGTGGCGGCGGCGTCCACTCGCGCAACTCCTTCTGATTTCGTATGACGCCTGGTTTCGCCCCGATGGCACGGCTGATCCGTTTCGCCCTCTTCTTTGACACGATGGCACCGTGCTGATTTGTTAAATGACTCAATACTTCCTCGGCCACGCATGCATACTTGCAAACCCTACATATGGGGAATGGGTACTCGGGTAAATAAACAAACGGCTCTATCGCCTCGGCCATCTTGTCGCCGTGCTGGGTGTGAAATGAACTGCACTGCGGAATAAACCATATAAATAAAATAATGCCGGGTTAACTTCTGAACCCCGGATATCGCTATGAATTTAAATATTTCTACCTTATTGCTTTCTTTTTCTTCCTCTACCCCTTAACCTTGCGTGATAACCCTGACTTTTATGGGTTACGGCACGCCACCACCTGAACTTACTCTCAAAACGCTTGCTTACCTACGCCAACCCCGGCAAATATGACCCGCTTTCAACCTCATCAATCCGGGTTGCTCAAAACTTCAACTTGACCGCACAATCGCAAAACTGGGCTGATAATTATGTCAATAATCATGCGGGATCGCTAATGACTTGCCTATTGATACATACCTATATTATATATTTTTTCGGATGGGAACCTAATTGAACTCTACCCCCGGTTTTTAAATGAACTCTACCCCCTGTCTTCAATAGCGCGTTTTCAGTTTGTATGGGATTTTAAATGAACTCTACCTTGAGTTCATTTCTGAATTGCTGTTAGTTATCTAACTTAATAACACTAGTAATTATTTAACTTAATATCTTATTATCTTATTACTTTTATTAACTTCTCTAATACCTTTCTTTTTTATTACTTATTTTTTTCTAATATACCTTTTCTCTTTTTATCTCTCTCTCTCTATATATATATATATTTCTTTCTAGCTTCTTTTCTTTTTTATATTATTAATCCTAACCCTAATCTTTAACCCTCTGCTTTTACCCCTAACCTTAACCCTTATGCTACCGCACCCCTGCCGGGAGCTAATTCTACGGGTTCGGGGGGGCTTTCTTACTATCTTCTTTTTTTTTTTTATATTATTTTAATATTACCCTTTTACTTACCTTACTCTTATTTTAATTTATATCTTTTACTCTTATCCCCTTACTCTATACTATATATTTTCCTTAACTCTCCTTTTCTTTTTAAATTTATTACTATTTTTTTATATATAAAAATTACTAATAATAATAAGTATTTCTAATATAATAATTCTCTCTCTTTACTCTTTAATTAACCTTATTATCTTTATTTTCTTTATTTTATTTTTATTATTAAATTATTTTCTTTTTCTTTTTTTCTTATTAACCTTATTTACTCTTTTTATATTCTTTTTCTTTTCCTTTATTTATATATATATATATATATTACTTATTATTATATCTAACCCTAGTTCTTAATCTTATCCCTATACTTACTCTTAATCCTAATCTTACCCTTATTACTACTCCTAACCTTATATTCACTCTTACTCCTAATCTTACCCTTATTACTACTCCTAACCTTATATTTACTCTTACTCCTAATCTTATCCTTAACCCTAACCCTAACCCTCGTGCTACCGCACCCCTGCCGGGAGCTAATTCCACGGGTTCGGGGGGCCTTTTATTTCTATTACCTTCCTTACTATTAACCCTAACCCTCTCTTCTTACTCTTAACCCTAACCCTCTCTTCTTACTATTAACCCTAACCCTCTCTTCTTACTCTTAACCCTAACCCTAACCCTCGTGCTGCCATACCCCTGCCGGGAGCTAATTCCACGGGTTCGGGGGGCCTTTTATTTCTATTACCTTCCTTACTATTAACCCTAACCCTCTCTTCTTACTCTTAACCCTAACCCTCTCTTCTTACTCTTAACCCTAACCCTAACCCTCGTGCTGCCGCACCCCTGCCGGGAGCTAATTCCACGGGTTCGGGGGGCCTTTTATTTCTATTACCTTCCTTACTATTAACCCTAACCCTCTCTTCTTACTCTTAACCCTAACCCTCTCTTCTTACTCTTAACCCTAACCCTAACCCTCGTGCTGCCGCACCCCTGCCGGGAGCTAATTCCACGGGTTCGGGGGGGTATTTTATTTCTTTTATCCTTTTATTTATATTATATATTTTCTACCTAATTCTCTTTTCTCTTATATATCTATCACCCTAGCCCTAAACTTATCTATGCCCCTTATATTTCCCCTAACCTCTCTTTACCCTATTTATTATTTATTAAAACTACCCGCTTATTATAGCATTCTCTTATACTAATAGCATAATATAAATCTAGCATAATCCTCGCCTTCTTAAATCGCGCCTAATTCATATTATGCTATTTCTCTATCTGCCTCGCCGTCTTTATGCCTACCTAAAACCAATATTTGCCGCCCTTATATACCTCCCAAATAATTTCCTCCCATAATGCATGTGCATTAGTTCCCTTCATCCCATGAAACCGTCGCTCTACCCCTAACCAGCGATAAAAACCCTCCGAGCTGCTCACGGTAACCCCGAGCTGCCTCTTCGCAATATCCCTAACTCGTCGACTCCACAAACACATTAGCACCACCGGTAATAGCTTATCCTTATATCCACAGCCGCCCTCCTCTTCTCGCGTGTCTTCACACCAATCTAGCGGAAGTTTACACGTAAAGCAGCACGATAGCTCCTTGAACCGGATCCTCCTCCGCACAGCATCATACTCCTCGCCCGCTACTCTATCACACCAGTCACCGTCTCGCCCGTGCCGCTGTTCGTCTGGCATGATCCCTAGCTCCGATGCCTTATAATAACGCCGGATATGACACACTGGACACTCGCCCGCGACTTCGTCTAGCCACCGGAGCAGCGTCCTGATCCGCATGCCCTCCTCGGTGCCGAATGCCTTCCAAACCTCTCGCCCCTTACCCCCGTCGTCCTTGTGGCTACTCTCCGCATCCTCTTCTGCCTCGCCCTCGCTCTGACTCTCACCCTCGCCGTCACTGGTCAGTCTTGACGCTTCACATTGATCGCAAAGCTCCGCCCCGACTATATCCTTGCACCTTTCGCCCGCAACCCCATCCATGAACGCCGCGATGACGGCCCTTCGGCATCCTGGAGTCGATGTAAACGCCTCCATCTGTCCATGATTAATGTCATCCACGAAGCTGCGATGTCGATCCTCCCGCTGCGGCCGTCCATCATGCACAATGATCGACTTGACCACTTCCCCTGCCCGCCGCCCTCCTCGACCCGTCTGCTGCACAAAGTCCACCAAGCCGTACGGCTGTTCCATGTGGACCACTGCAATAATCCCTTCGATATCAATCCCTGTCCCCAAACCAGTCGTTGCCACAATCCACCGGCTTATCCGACCCTCGATCCACGCCGTCCGCGCCTCATAGCGGTCCTTTTCATCCATACCGCTATGATGAAACCCACAGCCAATCTCCTCAGCCATAGCTTCGCATTGCCCCTTTGACCGGCAGTATATCACCCCCTTCTGACTGCCAGTCATATGTTCGTCGAGCTCCTGTATAATATCAATGGTATGCCTTTCAATGGCCCCGCGCCCGGGCTTGACTTGATCAACCCGATACCGACAGTTCAACTTCGTCGTCCGATCCCGTACTATCACTGCGGATTGAGCCAGCATCTCCCTGCGGAACCACTCCTCGAGCACGACCGGAAGCGTTGCAGTTAGCAATACTATCGGGCAGCCGTACCGGTGTAAGCTTTGTAGCTCACCTAGCTTGGCGCGATACCCGATATCCATGATGACTGTATGACACTCATCGACGAATATTCGCTGCAGCAAGCCTGCACATAGTAACCCGTCTGCATATCCTGAAAATTCAGCACTGGAAACGACGTCTGCGCTGACGACCACCAGCCGTGCTGCCCGCGGTACGCCCTCTCGCCCGGCATGCAGTGACGACCTGAACCGGGTACAATCGACGCCCATGGCCGTTGCTCGCGTGACCAAGTCATCCATGAGCGCCACGAACGGCACCACCACGATGCTCGTCCCTGTCTCCCGCATCACTGCCGGCAGCATGAACAATATGCTCTTTCCAGCCCCCGTCGGTAGCACGTTGATCGCTGTCTGACCCGTCTTCAACGACATGATCAATTGCATGCTCTCGGCTTGCTTATCAGACCGCCAAGTCGCCTCCGGTCCCAGTAGCGTTCGCAACCCATCGGCCATGTCCTCCTCCACGTCTCGTCCCGCTTTGCCAGTCTTTGCCCGCTTACGCCTAGTCGTCTGAGCCGAGCCGTCAGTACCCTGTTGCCCCTCCGCTTGATGCTTGCCCTTGCCCTTGCCCTTGCCCTTGCCCTTGCGCTTCGGCCCCTTCTCTTCTGCACTCTCCCCCTCTAGAAACTGATGCCATAGCTTGCTGATCTCCTTGAACGTTGCAATCATTTCCGGCTGCAGCTTCCCGGGGAAGCCAATATGTACGGCATAATGCTGCCTCGCGATCCGTGTCCCATGCGTTGACTGCAAATCCCAAACAATATTCCAGCTTCCTCCACAGTCAACCGGCTCGCCTGTCGTCGGATCGATATCGACGTTGTCATCCTCGTCCTCATCCTCTATTCGGCTCTCAAGCTGCTTCGCGACTAGCCCTCGGATTCGTCGTCCCATCTCGATCGCGATCGGCCGGTATCGTCCCACCCCGATTCTCGCCCCCGTGCCTGCCTGCATCACTCGCGCCAGCTGTCTGCTGAGCCGGTCGGTATCCCACACCCGCGAGCTGCCATCTCTCCACATGAATTCCAGCTGCTCTCCGCGCGGCTCGGCTAGCTTACACTTCCGCCGTAGCACCCGTTCAGCCGGTATTAACCACGTTATATATCCAACTATCATACGCCCAATCAGCTCGGGGACGAACCGTGCCACCTTGCGGGCGTTGTCGCGGATCGCCTTCATCTTGTCTCGGTCTGTGACAATCATGACCTGCCCGTCTGTCACGAAGATGTTCCGTATGAGCTGCCACGAGTCGCAGTGCCGCAGCGTTGTCACCTCTGGACCCCGACCCGGAAGTCCGCCCCATGTGTGCACGAGCACTATAAGCACCTCACGAAGTAGTCGTAAGTCTCGAAGCCACTTCTTGACTCCACGTCGCTTCCAACGGTTTCGTGCTGAGTCCCAAATCGACGGTTCCATCAGCCTCATCGCCTTAGCCGGCCCGGGTTCTAGCCAATCATTCTTCGGGTTTGTCGCGAACGACTGGCCTGCCCCTAGCCGTACCATGCTGTCAGCAATCCTATCCATATTGATCTTTTGGCTGACCTTCTCCCACGTCCCTCCAAACAGTCGATCCAGCAACTTCTGCGCTTCAACGACCTGACCACGGAGCGTACGAGTGAAATCGTCGACCATGATCCGCTCGCCGTTATGGAACAACGCCTCTCCGTTCTCGGCCCAGCGTATCGACGGCTGCCCGCCCATTTTCTTGCGCCAGCCTTTCCCATATGCCATCCACCCAATGATCGTGCTGACGACGGTGTGAGTGCCAACACACATCCATGTAGCATGCTGATCCCGAAATGCAAGCACTGCCTCTGCCCCGAGCTCATCTTGATCCCGGGGCTGGTTCTCAAACATCGCCTCTAAAAAAAACAGCCGAGCCCACCACAGCACGGCTGCCAGCATGCCGGTGTATAAGTGCGGCTCTGTGTAACCAAGCGGGCGTGGTCGGATGCCCAGTGCTGCACAAAAGCATAGCAGCGGGTTCGTATATGCATTGCCTCCGACATGAGCTTTGATCGAAGCAACAATAAATAAATAAACAGCCCTGTCGAGCGCTCCATGCTGCTGAGCAGTTATGCCCTCGTCATCCGTTGCCTCGTCGTCGTCCTCGTCGTCGTCATCACTCTCATCCTCCCTGTCTCTACCACTGCAGAAGCCGCTATCATGACTGCTGGGAAATCCATCGCCCTCGAGCTCATCTACTATATCACATAGCAAGCTCCACTGGTCGTCCGTAAAGCGAATAGCCCACCGCTTAAACGCCTCTTCACGTCCGATGCGATATGCTCGCCAGCAAAAGCTCAAGTACCGATGACCAACGGACCGATACTTGCTCATCGATGCCTCTTTGCCTTTTCGTCCAAACGGCATTCCACTCGGACTTGTTGCCGTTATGCTGGCGAGCCATTGAAGCGTCTCTGTCGGCACGCTATCAAGTCGCCAGCAGCAGCGGTCGACCTCGCGATCGAAGCTTTGCCCGAGCCGCTGCAGTAGTTGTCGTTCCCGGACCGCTTGCTCGTCTTCTGGCCGGACTCGCCCAGCTGTCACCGCCTTCGCCCTTATCCACTCGGCTGCTTCAGAAACATCAAGCAAATCCCGGGAGTCAAAGTGCCTCACCCAGCCCAGTCTCTTCACCCATGCCGAATCCCGGTCCATGTCCTCTTCTAAGTCGCCCTTTCGGAGCCGCATAGCATCTTCTGCTTTTAGCTCGGCCTGGCTATCGGCAATGATCTTTTCCATGGCGCTGTCTCTCGTTATGCCGGTACCATCTGACGCATTATCAATATCGTTATGGTCTCGAACGATCCAGTACCGCGCATGCTTTCTACGCATCCAAGTTTGCAATCGAACTTCAGTCCATCGATTCTCTGCGGCCTCATGCCCTGTCTCCCTCCAGTGACGGGTGATGTTATCGCGTGCCGTTGTGAGATACCTGCATGCGGCGCAGCTATAACCATGTAGCACGTCAAGCGGTTCAATTGCCGCACTACCGTCAGCCGGCAGTTGACTGAGCTTTGGATCGGCCAAATCCATAGTACTGTAGTAGTCCTTGATGTCCTTTAGCGTCTGTCCTGTTATTTGATGCTCGTGCCGGAAATGCGACTCGATACCAGCACCGGGCCGAACTGCTGCTCTGCAATCACAGCAGATAAGCATCCGGTGCTCCTCATTGAGTTGGGCAATGTCGTCCATGCTCTACTGTGTTGGCTTTAGCTAATAACTAAAGCTTTTAATGGAACGAGTTGAAAATACCGTCATGGAGTCCTTTTTGACTATGAACCCCTTTCCTCTGTAACCCTAACCCCAACTGGCTGCTAGCTAACCCCAACCCTGGTGTTGGGAAATTTTGGACCAATCAGCGACTCGATCCAACTCCAAGCGATATTACTCCAAAGCACAGACGGCAAAACACGATTTGTATGGGCGATTTTACTTAAATCGCCGGAGAATAATACCTAGAAACTGATGCCATAGCTTGCTGATCTCCTTGAACGTTGCAATCATTTCCGGCTGCAGCTTCCCGGGGAAGCCAATATGTACGGCATAATGCTGCCTCGCGATCCGTGTCCCATGCGTTGACTGCAAATCCCAAACAATATTCTAGCTTCCTCCACAGTCAACCGGCTCGCCTGTCGTCGGATCGATATCGACGTTGTTATCCTCGTCCTCATCCTCTATTCGGCTCTCAAGCTGCTTCGCGACTAGCCCTCGGATTCGTCGTCCCATCTCGATCGCGATCGGCCGGTATCGTCCCACCCCGATTCTCGCCCCCGTGCCTGCCTGCATCACTCGCGCCAGCTGTCTGCTGAGCCGGTCGGTATCCCACACCCGCGAGCTGCCATCTCTCCACATGAATTCCAGCTGCTCTCCGCGCGGCTCGGCTAGCTTACACTTCCGCCGTAGCACCCGTTCAGCCGGTATTAACCACGTTATATATCCAACTATCATACGCCCAATCAGCTCGGGGACGAACCGTGCCACCTTGCGGGCGTTGTCGCGGATCGCCTTCATCTTGTCTCGGTCTGTGACAATCATGACCTGCCCGTCTGTCACGAAGATGTTCCGTATGAGCTGCCACGAGTCGCAGTGCCGCAGCGTTGTCACCTCTGGACCCCGACCCGGGAGTCCGCCCCATGTGTGCACGAGCACTATAAGCACCTCACGAAGTAGTCGTAAGTCTCGAAGCCACTTCTTGACTCCACGTCGCTTCCAACGGTTTCGTGCTGAGTCCCAAATCGACGGTTCCATCAGCCTCATCGCCTTAGCCGGCCCGGGTTCTAGCCAATCATTCTTCGGGTTTGTCGCGAACGACTGGCCTGCCCCTAGCCGTACCATGCTGTCAGCAATCCTGTCCATATTGATCTTTTGGCTGACCTTCTCCCACGTCCCTCCAAATAGTCGATCCAGTAACTTCTGCGCTTCAATGACCTGACCACGGAGCGTACGAGTGAAATCGTCGACCATGATCCGCTCGCCGTTATGGAACAACGCCTCTCCGTTCTCGGCCCAGCGTATCGACGGCTGCCCGCCCATTTTCTTGCGCCAGCCTTTCCCATATGCCATCCACCCAATGATCGTGCTGACGACGGTGTGAGTGCCAACACACATCCATGTAGCATGCTGATCCCGAAATGCAAGCACTGCCTCTGCCCCGAGCTCATCTTGATCCCGGGGCTGGTTCTCAAACATCGCCTCTAAAAAAAACAGCCGAGCCCACCACAGCACGGCTGCCAGCATGCCGGTGTATAAGTGCGGCTCTGTGTAACCAAGCGGGCGTGGTCGGATGCCCAGTGCTGCACAAAAGCATAGCAGCGGGTTCGTATATGCATTGCCTCCGACATGAGCTTTGATCGAAGCAACAATAAATAAATAAACAGCCCTGTCGAGCGCTCCATGCTGCTGAGCAGTTATGCCCTCGTCATCCGTTGCCTCGTCGTCGTCGTCGTCGTCGTCGTCATCACTCTCATCCTCCCTGTCTCTACCACTGCAGAAGCCGCTATCATGACTGCTGGGAAATCCATCGCCCTCGAGCTCGTCTACTATATCACATAGCAAGCTCCACTGGTCGTCCGTAAAGCGAATAGCCCACCGCTTAAACGCCTCTTCACGTCCGATGCGATATGCTCGCCAGCAAAAGCTCAAGTACCGATGACCAACGGACCGATACTTGCTCATCGATGCCTCTTTGCCTTTTCGTCCAAACGGCATTCCACTCGGACTTGTTGCCGTTATGCTAGCGAGCCATTGAAGCGTCTCTATCGGCACGCTATCAAGTCGCCAGCAGCAGCGGTCGACCTCGCGATCGAAGCTTTGCCCGAGCCGCTGTAGTAGTTGTCGTTCCCGGACCGCTTGCTCGTCTTCTGGCCGGACTCGCCCAGCTATCACCGCCTTCGCCCTTATCCACTCGGCTGCTTCAGAAACATCAAGCAAATCCCGGGAGTCAAAGTGCCTCACCCAGCCCAGTCTCTTCACCCATGCCGAATCCCGGTCCATGTCCTCTTCTAAGTCGCCCTTTCGGAGCCGCATAGCATCTTCTGCTTTTAGCTCGGCCTGGCTATCGGCAATGATCTTTTCCATGGCGCTGTCTCTCGTTATGCCGGTACCATCTGACGCATTATCAATATCGTTATGGTCTCGAACGATCCAGTACCGCGCATGCTTTCTACGCATCCAAGTTTGCAATCGAACTTCAGTCCATCGATTCTCTGCGGCCTCATGCCCTGTCTCCCTCCAGTGACGGGTGATATTATCGCGTGCCGTTGTGAGATACCTGCATGCGGCGCAGCTATAACCATGTAGCACGTCAAGCGGTTCAATTGCCGCACTACCGTCAGCCGGCAGTTGACTGAGCTTTGGATCGGCCAAATCCATAGTACTGTAGTAGTCCTTGATGTCCTTTAGCGTCTGTCCTGTTATTTGATGCTCGTGCCGGAAATGCGACTCGATACCAGCACCGGGCCGAACTGCTGCTCTGCAATCACAGCAGATAAGCATCCGGTGCTCCTCATTGAGTTGGGCAATGTCGTCCATGCTCTACTGTGTTAGCTTTAGCTAATAACTAAAGCTTTTAATGGAACGAGTTAAAAATACCGTCATGGAGTCCTTTTTGACTATGAACCCCTTTCCTCTGTAACCCTAACCCCAACTGGCTGCTAGCTAACCCCAACCCTGGTGTTGGGAAATTTTGGACCAATCAGCGACTCGATCCAACTCCAAGCGATATTACTCCAAAGCACAGACGGCAAAACACGATTTGTATGGGCGATTTTACTTAAATCGCCGGAGAATAATACCTAGGGTGCGAATATATTGGTCCTTGGTTATGGATGAATGAATTATTATTTATTTGGTGTGAATATGTTTATTATTAATATTGAACTTGCTTTTGCTGGTTGCTATGGCACTAAACTCTATATGATGCTCTGCTCTCTGTTATCTGCTCTATGGCTATATGTGACCTAACTAATTACGTATTATGGATTATATCTTGGTTGATTGCTTATTTTTTCGTACTGGCTCCTGGCTAAATGGCTCTCTATCGTATATCTCTCGGTCATATCCCTCTTTCGCATATCTCTCGGTCGAATGCCGCTTTATATGATATCTCTTGGTTGTATACCCCCTTGGTGGCATATCGTCTGTAAAAACCCTCTACCCCTCTCTTATCTTCCTTTCTTTTTCTTCTCCCCTCTATCATTCTCTCGCCTATAACTACTTGGCCTAACCGTAATCGACCACATCCGTCATCTATACTCTGCATTGCAACTATTACCTCTCCTCCTCTTAACCCTCGAATCGCTAACCGGGTATTTCTTTTGATATCCCACTCGGCCACTCGCGCTAACTATCCCTGGAACTGTTGGCTGCTATGCCTCTGCTGCTTCCCATCGGCCCCCTCACGCTGGTCGCCACCTTCGGCAATGGCATTCTCTCCTTGCGCCTGGCTGTTGCCTTCCCTACCTTCCACGACTTTATCTACGTCTACGTCGGTTTTACGCCTGCCCTCGGGTCCTTCAACATCGCCCTCCTCCTCCACCATGCCTATTGGATACAACTCGTCGGCCGCTACTACTGTGGCCGTGGCCTAACTACCAAATATAACTCTATACTCGCTATCGCGCCTATCTTCTCTGAAATGCCATCTTGCCTCTTTTATGCCAAAACGCGTCGCGGGTTCCCGCAATGTATGATGACGGCCTGGTACTCTGAATCGCCGCGGCCCTTATCTATCACCACTTTGGCCTGTATGACGACTATAATAAAACGGCGCGGGCGTCTACTATTTGATGGGTATATGGACTCCCGCTTCTGATGGTTACCGGGCTTATCTTATTATCCGACGGGCTTCTTTTCCCTACCGATGTACGGGCCCTCGTTCAAACGCGGCTCGGTTGCCTACCCCACCCCTGATACTGTATATACTATATAAATAACCTTACGGGCTCTGGTTGATGGGCTTCCCCTCCCTACGGGTTGACGGGCTTCCACTTCGGACCCTGATACTATCCCTGCATTGACGGGGTCCCGTTTTCGACGGGTTATCAACGGTCACCTGCAACGGCCGGGCTCCTGCCCATGGGCCTGCCTTAATGGGCTACTTCTATGGCTCTCACCTTGCCGGCGCGCTGGCCCTGCAATATTAATATCACAATGGCGGTTATGCCACTTGATCTGATGCCCGTGATAACCCTAACCCCAAAACCTGGCCTTGGGCATGGTCGTCGGATCGAACTGTCTGATGCACGGTCCACCTATACGACCCAATCATATCACGCATGACTGCTCTCTTTCAACCACATCGAAAAACACAACCAAACTTCAACCGGGGCGCAACGGCGCAATTGATATTGGAATCAATTGAAACTTATGGTATTATCCCCCCTAATCATTATCTTTTAATATATATCATAATGGGCCATTTTGCTGCCTGAAATGTCTTTGACTTTGCCCTCTTGGTTTCTCTACGACCTTGCCCCCTGGGAATTTTTAGCGCCGTTTTCATTTATATGGCGTTTTCAACGACTCTGCCCCTCTGGGTCGTCGCTGAATTGTTGGTAGGGTTATACATTAAAGTACTTCTACTCATATTGGTGTTTCTCGATTCGAAATGTATACTTCGGCCCCAATGAATCCCACTTTCACCAAGTGCTCGCGCGACATTTCTAATCTCGACTCCAATTCGGATCAACAAACAGGCATTATCTTCGATATTGAAAGCTCGACTCGGCGCACAACACTATCTGTCACATATAGCCCGCCTGACGCCTTGGATTCATCATCATCATTATCACGCCCATACTCTTCAACTCTCTCCTCTATAGTTTAGACGGCCTACTGATTCTTATATGCTACTCTTGGGCGTCGATGATATAATAATGACTATGTCGGTAGGGTTATTAGCCGCTCTCTTACGGCCCTCCTCAAACGCTTCTGTGGTCTCCACGACTCATCAGTCTCATTTGTCTGTGCGGTCCAGTTCGTCTCTTCCGAAGAATTCGAGGCAGTATCGGCAATTCTCCTCACTCGTTCGCGACCATATTGTCTGAAGTGTTTCCGAAGACTTTCTCGCTCCTCTACCGTCCGCATCCCGACCCTCAGCCACGGGAAATGGCGATATCCTTTTGCACGATGCGCTGCAACTAGGGATCCTGAAACCATCTGACTGGTTTCCGATATGTCACCCTGCCTGGAGTCAGGGGTAAGACTCTGATCCGGAGGGTCATTGCTGCTAGCCTGTAGTAGCTCACAAAAAATTCGATCCAGCTCATCTAGAGTCCTATCCCGAATGCGTCCAACCATGCGAAGCTGAGGTGGTCGACCAGCCTCTGCGACAGGAAAGATCCATCCCTTCTTGAATGGCTCCACGGCGCGGCCAAGCTGGAGAGCATCGAGGCTGATGCGATCGCGCGTGCTCCTGACCAAGTCTCGGGTGGACCAATGGTAGCGGCAGCTTATATTATCGGCGCTATCCGTCCAGCCTCTATCTCCAAAGCGGTATCTACAAACCTCGGAGAGCGCTTGCGAAAGGTCGTCCTGCGTCGAGATGCGAAGATCTGTGTCGTCGACCTTCCGCGTCGGCACAGACGGCTCAGAAAACCCCGTCGACTCGGCCGAAGGGCCGACGTGAATGACAGAAGCCCAAGTCAGGCGGCGTTTGAGATTCGCCGCCCGGCTCTCCTTCGTCGTGGTAAGGAGCTCGGTATCCGACGGCCACGGAAGGATCCAGTGAGTTAATAAGACGATCCGCCTAAGCTGCGCGTACCATTGCGTCGCCTTGGTCGACCCAAGCGTCATCTCGACGAGCTCAATGCTGCGGCGCGTTGCAATGCGAAAAGGGAGAGAAGACCAGCCTCTTCGACGCTTCATGGATGTGTCTGCAGAGCCGGGTGAGAACAGATCGTCAAACAGATCTATCACATTAGTTGACCGCAACTTGTTTCCGGTAACAAGATGAGGTCGGGTGTGGTCAATGTCACGCTGGCGATCGTGGAACAAGTCTGACAGCCCGTCGTAGCAGAAGGCCGGAGGACTAGACTCCGGGTGTCTGATCATCGCCTCGCCCGTAACGTCGGAGCCTGTCTTCCACTTGGTGCTCTTCAGAGCCGCGCGCCAAACGTCCCGCTGGAAGAGTTCGATGGCTGTGGAGTGGAGGTATTCAAGCCACAGCCTCCTTGCCACTACGTTCTCATGGACTTGGTACCGTCCTGCCCAGCTCTGGGCTTGCCACATCCGGACATGAACGTCGCGAATATCCTTGAGTACTCGCCATTGCCGCTTATAGTCCTGGCGTAGGAGGTCATTACCAACCGCCAGTCGATCGCCAACTTCGGAAGCAAACCGCCAGGTGTTCCAGTCGAACTTCCCTGGAAGCCACCAGCCAAACCCGTATACCTTGGACGTCTTACCCAGGCCTAGTCCTTCTCGTTGTACTTCGACCGCCTGCGGTTCCCCCTCTCGGGGCCGCGTACGCTGTGTTGACGTCCATCTATCCCCCCAGAGCACTGGCTCCCTCGTGATGAGGGATGAGTCGTAGCTAAATCGAAGTCCGCGGAGTGCCGTTGCCATGACGATGGTCTCAGGCAGCGAGTACTTCAGGCCAGTCTGTGCCTTGATGTACTCAAACAGGAAGCAGTATCGATTGATGCTGGCACGGAGGAATCTAGCCATCGTCTGAGAAGGAATGGCAAAGAAAGGGTAGTCTCCTGTGTCATCCTCTGACGCCTCTCTTGGCTGAGCTGGAGCTGGAGCTGGAGCTGGAGCTGATGAGAATAGATCCGTGATACGCCGTAGGAGGGCTAGCGACACTCGGTCCTCCGCCCGGATGCCATATGTAAATTGGTGCTGTGTCAGTTCGAGCGCCGACCGCACCGCATCGTCATCCGTTTCATCCTGTTCGACCGCCGGAAGGTTACGGTGGATGCGGAGCTTGCTGAGCCTGTATGCACATTGCACCCGGGACTGGTGCGCATGCGCTCCCCGCGTCGAGTTGCGCTGGTCGAGGAGATACGACGGGTCCAGGGCCATGCTCTCGGTATGGCGGTTCTGGAAAGGGTATTGCTTAGTGGCATCGAATGGGACCTTGATGAGGTTATAGAACTGGCTGTAGACGAGGCCTTTTTGAAGCTCCCAGCTTCCTGGCCCGGGAGTGATCGTCATATCTCTGGCATCGCGGAGGGTTACGAATGGGTAGGTGGTCCGGCGAATGGGCGGGCTACGGCGCTTACCTGACTCACCCCGATCGGCGCCCTCTTCCCGCCCATTGAGGCGATTCTGAAGCTGACTCCACTGTAGCCGACGACGCCAGAGTCTGTCTAGACAGCATCGGCGCCATAGTAATACACGCCCACGCGGTCCCATCTCGGCGGGTGTCAGCTGGCGCCCGATGTCGATGTACGTCGCCTGTGGATCAACGTAGGTCTCGTCGACTGCGGAGTCCCAGTGACAATGCCACTCTTCAAGCGTTGACTCGAGCGTAGGCCGCATCCACGTCAGCTTAGTGTTCTTAGCAGCCATGTAGAGCCGCAGGCCGGCGTACTCGGGGAAGGGAGCAGCCCTTGCCTGGACTTCTTCCCAGAGAGCGGCAAGGTATCGGGACTGCAGTGTAACGTAAAAGTGCTTACGGTGCGGTCCTGACGGGTTACCCGGTGCCTCTCGCCTCTTCGTGCCCATGAATCCCCCTAGTTCCTCCTCCATATCCGCCTCCTCTTCCTCGACCACCGCTTTGGCTGCTAGCGCTTCCCGGGGTGCGCTCGAGTCTGACGAGGCGATGGCGTGGGTTTTGGGGATGTACTGGAGTATGTTGTTGTCATCAATGACGGCTTGCATGGCGGGCAGCGTCACTTCCTCATACTAGTGCATGAATCTTTCCCTCGGGATGCAAGTCTGCGTGTAGGGGTCGGAGAGCTGGCTGCGGAACAGGGTAGGGAAGAAGACCTAGATATAAGTGTCCGCTAGACCGATGACGCGCCCGAGGCAGTAATTTGGGATATTATGGAGAGGCTGTGTTATGGCGGCATCACCGTCTGGACCACCAGGAGAAGGGATTTCCATGCTGAGATGGACATTATCGACGTGATTGAGAGTGACGTGCGGTTGAGTATACCATTGGAACCCTAGCCTAGCGACGCCGAGGGACGTTGGGAAGCTGCAGAGACTATCGATATCGTATGACGATGAGATCGAGTTGCGCTCTGGTCCTTGTGATTGGTGATGATGGGAGTGCATACACAGGTAAGGCGGGCTTGACTCATCTGCCGTCAGGCCTTCCATCGCTACCTTGCAGGCGCTGCTGTACCGGGTAGGGCCGTTTTCCGAACAAATTGCCCGAGGTCCGGGGCGTAGTAGATCTTGTGCTGGATCAAGGACTGATGGGAGACGAGTCTCGCTCGTGTCGCCATCCGGTGGGGTCCTGCCCTCTAGCCGCTTTGCGACGTCAAGGAGTGAGGAGCAGGTCGGTGTAGCCCCTCGTTCCTCGGCTGCCTTTTCCACCTGAACATGATGGTCGTCTTCATGCTGCTGGGAAGTGCATCCTATTGCGCCATTCCACTCTTGGAATAACAGCACGGCGGGGTCGGCTGGTTCCACGGTTCCATCAGCACTGCCATCAACGGGAGTCTCGAGCTCTCCGCGTTGCGGCGCTACGTCAGCCTGCCCATCGGCCGCGGCGTTGGATGGTGATGGCACGCCAAGGTATTGTGAAATGACCTCGATCCAGTACGATATGGCACTGACCTCTCGCAGATCTGGGTCATGTATCCCAGACAGGTACGGCTCCTGCTGCGTCCAGTCAAGCTGTTCGAACGGCAAGGCCTCGTCCTCGCCCCGGCCCATGGCTAGATCACCTATAGCCAAGAAACACCGGGCACACTCTATCACTATGAGGCCGCAGGTCCACCCATATACTTGCCGAGTCGTCGGCACATCGTAGACCGACGCCGGTGCAGAGCCTTGATGATCCACTACAGCATCATGGACCTCTCGGAGAGCCGAACGGCAGGAGTCGTCCGGATGGAGGGAATCGAAGACGATGAAAGACGATCGGGCTCGCTGGTAGATGGCGAGAGACCAGTGACCGATCGTATTGTCGACGCCCGGATGAAAGATGGGTATAATCGTATTATCATGCCGGCGCATGTCTTCGATCTCGGCTGGGCTCAGCTGTATAGCATGATGTTCGCCTAGCTGGATGGTCCGCACGAGTGTGATGACGTCCTGGCGGCCACTCAGCTCAATGACAAGCCGAATACCGCAGAGGACGTCCTCAGTAACGAGGTAGTCCTATCGTTCAAGCCGGCGACGGAGATTCCAGCTGTAAAGCCCGTGATAACTCCATTCGACTCCAAAGTTTCTCGGCGCTTGACGAGGACGGTCGATAAAGTCCTGATGCTCCTGTATGAACGTCTTGACGCCAGCAGCCGATGATAAGAGAAACCCGTCTTGGTCTTGGGCATTGGCCCTTGTTGACCCGGGCGAGCTGTCTGGCGTGTGAGGGGAAGGCCGCAGCCAGGTATGCAGTGTATTCTTTTGCTCCTGGGGGGTTGATCGACTCCTTGGCTGGCATGGCCGTGGCGGCGTTTCGGTCTGCGGTCCATCAGAGGTGTGACAGGCGCCAGCAGAAGCGACAGATTGAGGGCTCCACCCCGCTGGATCGTCCGGTAATCGCGCCGTGCTTAAGGATCGTGGTGGGTTGATCGCCTCTGGTAAACCGGGTTAGTGAGTAAATCGTTCCGATAGTGAACTGTAAGATCCCCGCTAGATCCTTCTTGCCTCTTGTTGTCTCCCGATCCGGGGTGATGAGCAATTGCTGGACTGTGTCGACCAGGGCTTGCAGTTCTTCATCCCGAGCTTCAAGCTGTAACGGGCTGGGTTGGTCTTGGATAAACGCCGCGTCGGCTGCGTCGCATCCTTGTGATATAAGCTCGAGCTGAGCCTGAGAGTTTTCGAAAAGTGGGTGGTGATCTTGCGCACCGACCGGACTTGTATGATTGGTCCGTGAGTTCTCGTCGTGGTTCCAAACTGGCGGGTTGCATGGTGCTGCTGCCGGGCCCGCTTCGGTCTCGCTTGGTTCGTCGTAGTCGCGATTGTAAGTGGACTCGGCCGGGCGTGGAACTTCGAACGGTGTGGGGATCTGGAGATGCGGCTCCAAGTGGAGGCCAACAACCGGGTCCGTCGTCGACGGTATAGCGGGCGGGTGAGGTTGGTAATGATATATAAACTCTGCCTGTTGCGATTCGGTCGGCGCGCGATAGGAAACGACGGCTTGCTTGTGTTGTCGTTGATAGTATCGCTGTGAGCGTGCACGTTGTGATGCAAGTCGTTCCTCTTCGGTTTGCGGCGCTTTTCTGGCCGGGCGGCCACGACGTTTCGGAGTCGGTTGAGACATTGTCTTCCAAGGAAACCTGCACAGCAATGTTTTGGCTCGTTCCCCCAGCGTTAGCCACGCGAGACACCCGTATTTCCCTTGCTACGCGTCGGAGGACCGAGTTATGGCTTACATAACCTTTAAAAAAAACGTTGCTTTTTTGACAGCCACGGTTAATAAGATCACGACTTGACAGAGCACCTCACATTAACTAGATGGGGCATCATCATTGCGCCATAACATACATAACGATGGTGATATCCTTGCATACTAAAGCTCTCCTATCTATTGTATGTAGTTTTCTGGCTCTAATTTTGATTTTCTTTTCTTTCGAGGATACAATGCCTAAGATCACACAGTTATGTCACACGCGTCAAAACTTTTCGTCTATACTTGAGCTGAACCCATCCACATCCTGCACCGTTGCCCCCCTCGCTCGCCTGTCAGCGACAAAGATATAAGATAGTGAGCAAGACTCAAAGCGAAGACGTAAAGAAAATGATCAACGGAAGTGATCTTCTACTGAGCGATTAGCTGCGTATAGACTCACTGTTTTTCCCACACGCTGCCTTCGCTCTAGGGTAGCTGTCGCGCTATACCCGATTGAATTAAATGTGAGCCAAGACTTTCGGTACGTCCCGCGCTAAACCGCTTTGAATTAAATGTGAGCCAAGACTTGAATGTGGGCCATCCTCCCATCCAACCTATTTTCCTCTCCGTTTTCTTTAAAATTCCATAACTAATTCTATAAAATAGCTAGCTAACCCGGGAAACATCTCATCGTCATTAAATAATTCACTTTAAATGCTGAGCCTGAACTGGTGTTGTATTTTGGGAAAAGTGTACCCCGAACACAGCCGTCAGTTCCCTAACCCTAAGGCCTATATCAATACATAATTAACCCTAACCTTTACCATAACTACTTAACCCTAACCCTTAACTTAACTACTACCCTACCTTTAATAATAACTACTTAAACCTAACCCTTAATACTAACCTAACTATACTCTAATATACTTTTCCCTCTTTTTCTTTACTTTAAACTTTATTAAACTCTTTTCTCTTTTATTATTCCTCCCTTATTAAATACCTACCTTAACCTTCTTTCTTCCCTCCCCTTACTCCTTTAAACTCTCTCCCTCTTATATTACCTAAAACCCTTACCTCTTTAATAACTCTACTAACCCTTTCCCCTTCTCTACCCTCTCCTACCCTTATCTTAACTTAACCTTACTTTTCCTTTATACTTATAACTACTCCTAACCTTTATACTTACTACTCTCCTTTTCTTCCCTGCTTTCTCCTTACTACTTTCCTTCTTTACTCTCTATTTTATTACTTAATTTTTTTTTTTCCTTATTAAACTTCTTTAACTCCTTTCTATAACTATTAACCCTTTTCTAACCCCTTTTACTATTTTCTTTTATGCCCTAACTACTTTTTACTCTTCTTATCTTATTTATAAAACTTATTCTAATTATACTTAATTATACTTTTACTTATAAAACTAATCCCTTATTTTACTTTACCCCCTTACCCTATATATACTCTTTACCCTCTCTAACTCTTACTTATATCTTTACTCTCTTAATAAATTAACCCTAAATTTATTTACTTTTACTTTTTTTATATTTTTTAAATATATATATAATTAATTAATAATATAAAAACTAATTCTATATAAAACTTACCTTACTTAATTTCTTATCCTTTTATTACTATAACCTTTATAATTATCCCTAACTCTTAACTTAACCTTTTATTTTACTACCCTTATATACTTCTTACCTTAATGCTTAACCTAATTGCTTTACCTTTATTATTTACCCTCCTCTCTAATATTACTTATAATTATTATTTTTTCTTTTTATCTTTTTTTCTTTATTTAATTTTAAACCTTTATATTCCTTACCTTAAAAAATTACTTTAAATATAATACCTAATATTTAATTATTACCTCTTTTTTATACCTTTTTTTAATTCTTTAACCCTAACCCCGCCCTTATATCTATGCCTTTTACCTATTTACCTCTTTATTACTTTTCTTACCTTATATTTTACTTTTCTTCCTATTTTTAATATTATACTTTAAATTATTATCTTAATTCTTTTTAACTCTCTTTATACTTTTTATATTATTTTAAACTCTTTAATTTTATTAACCTCTTTATAACCTTTCTTTATTATTTCTTTCTTTAATACTTATCCTCTTACCCTTTTATTTTATTTTATTTTTACTCTTTATTACTCTTACCTTTTATACTTATTTACTTTTATATTCTTTTTAAACCTTATTCTCCTTATATTAATTACTACTTACCCTTTTACTATTTATTAACCTTCTTTTTATATTCTTTTTCTTCTTTTATCTCTTTTAACTCCTTTTTTAATTTAAACCTTTCCTAATATACCTACTCTCTTATTTTATTCTTATATCTTATTAAATATATAAATATCTCCTCTTACCTTTCCTAATACCTTTTAACTCTATTTATATACTCTTTTCCTTTTTACTTCTATTTACTCTTTTAACTATCTTAATAACTATACTTCTTATCTTAACCTAACGTGTTGAACCCGATGTTGAGTGAATTGCTTGATTGATTCATTCTGACTGACTCTTGCCCCTCTTTTGGGCTGAAGCTATGCGCTATTCCTATTTGAGATGTGTCTTGTCACGTGACTTTGCTTCAACTGGTTCCGAGGCTCGTCTGGTCAAAACGCATTGCGGAATGCCCTGCACATTCTCGTATGAACAGGACCGCTTCGGTTCAACACACCCCCCCAGAGTGGAAAGCTTTTGACACTCTGAACAATAGTTCTCATCCTTTGCAACATATTCTGCATCATTTGAGTCCTTTTCTTTGTAAATTTCCCCTTTTGGATCGTAGGGCATTTGCACCCAGTGTGCCGTGTTGTATTGTTTGCAGTTGTGAATAGAAAGAGGAAGATTTGTTCGGACGAATAGAAGCTGTTTTTCCTCTTTTGGCGATTATGAATCGTGAACAATAGGTGATTCACTGTTTTGCCGTTTGTGATTCACATTTGAGGCTCGTAGATATAAATTGCCTCTCGCCTTGAGCTTCCTTTCTTTCTTTTCTTCCCTTTCAACACCATCACGATCATTCGGTACGTGGTTTTCGATCGCCTTGTGCCTCTCTTCTTCGAGCTTGCTTTTGGCCTTTTCGAGTTGCCTTTGCTGATCGTTGCATACAGACAAACTTCTCTTGACTTCTCGCGCTCCGCCGCTGCCGTCCAGATGTCCGAGGCGTAAGTTGTTTCACCCCTTGAGGTTGTGGGTTAGCTGACTGAAAGAGCAGAGATGATGATACTTTTTCTTCTTCACTCTCTCCCCCGCTCCCGGAGACTCCGTTAGTCATTTCGAGCTTCGAATTCGTGGAACGCAGTGCTAATTTGATCGTAGCAACGATACTCCTCGTTCTCCGTCTCGGGAGCCCAGTCCCCCTCGTCCGCCTTCGCGACAGGCCACCCCTCGCCTTCGCCTGACGCGGGCTCGTGCTCGTCGCCAAACGCAGGCTGGTGTAGCTAGTGCTCGGCGCGCTGAGCGTGCCCTGCAGGTTGAGATTGCGACCCTCTCCGCTTCAGTTCTGTGAGTAGCACTTTGTTCTTGTGTTTTGACGCTCGTTCTGACCTTTGCATAGTCAAGATGAGAAGCGCCTTGTCCCTTGCCTGCCCTGCCTCAACAGTGCCCTCGCTGGTCAGAGCACCGGTGAGTGTTGGGCTAAGCCTGGCGTTCGCCGTTGTGAGCGTTGTGACCCCGGCGGCTCATGCCGTCAGATGTAAGTCCGCTCTCATATCGATCTCGCAGCTCGTTTTGCTGATTTGAATCTCATAGTCCTACTGCTGCTCTCCCTGTGGCGTTGTTTTTCTTGGACTATGTCCAACAGGATCCTTCCCGAGTCAACGCGACCGTGAGTGCAATCCAAAGTTCGTTTCGATCGTTTGAGCCTCATTGCTAACTTTCATTTTGCAGGAGAAGAGCAAGCGCCGCATTGCGGTCAAGGTGGTGTTGAAGGGTGTGTCAGATGGATGCTTTCCGTTGTCTGGTGACCCTCGTCTGGCTTAGATGAGGATGGTTTCCCTGTTTTGAGTCTCGTTCGGTTGTTGTGCTTTGAGTCATTGTCGGTAGGCCTTCGGGCACATGGTGAATTATAATTGTGCTTGCCGCCGCCTTTCTGTCTTCTTATCTTGCTATGACTTTGTGACCTTCGAGCTTCAAAATGTTGATACGAGCCTCGTTCATCACAATTGCAGCTCGTCCATGATTTCCTCAAACGTTCGCTCCTTGAGCATCTTGTTGCGACGTTTCGTAATGCGTTCTCGGATATCAATGAGTCCATACTGCTTGCAGCTCTCCCTTTGTCTGCCGCCTTGCAAGGCCTTTGTTAGACCATCTGCAATTAACTTTGCGCTTTCTTTGTAGCTAAGGAAGATTGCTTTGTTCTGAATGTGCTCTCGTAACCAATGGTTGTGTACGTCCACATGCTTCAATTTCGTCTTTAGCCTTCCGAGAGGACTTTTTAATAGTCGAATCGTTTGCTCATTGTCAGAAACGAGGTGCAAATCAGTGTTTTGCAGCTCGAGTCCTAGGCTTCGAAGTAGCCTTTGTTGAAATAGCCCTTCTTTTGCTGCTTGAGATAGTCCAAGTAGTTCTGCCTCTGTTGTGGAGGTCGTGACCGTGTCTTGCTTATTGGCTCGCCATCCGATTAGGCTTCCAAAGAGCATCATTGCGAAACCTTGTGAGCTCTTCCGGTCAATTGTGTTATCTGCGAACGATGCGTCGCTGTGGATCACAAAGCCTTCTCCAGGTCCGAACTGCAGAGCGTAGAAACGCGTTGCGTAAAGATAACATAAGACTCGGTTGGCTGCTTGGACATGCTTTTCCCCTGGATTGTTCATGAATCGGGCTAGTCGGGAAATAGCAAAAGCGACGTCCGGTCTGCTGATAACGCTTGCGTAGAGTATCGAGCCGATAACTCTTTTGTACCAATTGATTGTGCGTCTTGTCGCTTCTCCTTCGTTTGGAACGAGCTCCTCCTTCATCATTGGAGAGCCATTTGGGGCATCCGCAGTTCGTAGCTCATATATCTTCTCCAGATACATGATTTGCGTAACCCAGATCCGTCTTGAGGTGCGATCCCGGATGATCTCCATTCCAAGGAACCATTGCAGCTCGTGTCCTCCAGTCAATTTGTACTTCTTCTTTAGAGACTCAATGATTTGGGATGCAGTATCCCTATCTCCTTTCTTAAACGCGACGACTATATCGTCCACGTAGAAGAATATGAAGACTCCGTCCTTCTGATAGCAGCATGGCTCGTCTGGTACCTCTCTGCAACCCGAGCTTCGAAGGGTGCTTCCGAGTTCCGTTTGCCATAAAAGCGGTGCGACTCGTAGTCCATACAGTGCTTTGTGCAAAAGCAACACTCGCTCTTCCTTGTGGCCTCCCCTAAACCCAGGAGGCTGTTTCATAAACACATTGCTCTGCAGTTTTGCATTCACAAATGCGTTCACGGCGTCATACTGTAGCAATTCGAGATCGAATCTCGCTGCAATCGCCAGCATTGTTCGGAATGACTTTCCAGCGAGGGTTGCAGCGTAAGTGTCCTCAGCGCTTGACTTCTGTTGCTGGTCTCCCCGAACAACGAGTCTCGCCTTGCACTTCTGCAGGTACCCATGCTTGTCGAACTTGTAGGTGAATACCCACATACAGTCCAGTATTTGCGAGTTGCGTATCCGTGGATCGCACCTCGCAATCTCTGTCCAGGATGACATCTGGCGGTGGCTCTCCAAGTGATCTCTCTGCGCTTGTTTGAACTCTGCCTCAAACCTGTGTCCGATTAGACTACCATGGGAACTTGGAGCCGGAGGCAGATTCTTCCTATGGTATGCTTGTCTATCGGGTTTGAGGTGCGTTTGAGTCATTTGCGTCTCACACTTGGGCTTGAGCTTGCCTCTGATGCATCTACTCCTCGTTGCCTTTGAAACCAGCTCATTCTCCTTTCTTGCTATAGGCACTGCCATTGTCCCTGCATAAAATGCTTGGTTCAGGATAAGTAGATCTTCCTTTGATCTTCTTACTTCATCCTGACTTTGGCTTGTCTGTGATCCTATCTGTGCAAGAAAGCTTGAGAAAGGGCTTTCTGGTGGCGTTGGGAGGATCTCAAATCTTGCTTGAGTGTACTTTGAGTCATCGACTTGTGTGTCTTCTGTTGACTCTGTCTCAGCATTTGGCAAGTCTTCAATAAGACTTTCGAGGCTCGAATCTGGCATTTCCTGCTCGTCAGGGCTTTGCACAGGGTCCATGACCTGATCGACCTGTTGGGTACTTAGAAGAGCCTGCAGTCGCTGCTGAATCTCTTCTAAGGTCTGTTCCCCAATGGTATCTCTCATCTGCACTTCATTAGCGTTGAAGAACTCTTGTTCGTTAAATATAACATCTCTCGTGATGTAGATCTTGTTGGTCACTGGATTCCACACTCGAAAGATGTTCTGGGAGTTATATCCAACTAGGAAACCTATCCAAGCCTTTGGATTCGTTCTTGAAAGAAGCCTCTTGTCTTTTCGCTGTGCTGAATCTGTAAGAGCAAAGGCTTTGGAGCCAATTGTTCTTATGTGTCCAATCCGAGGCTGGTTTTGCTCTTGCGCACGTGGAATGCCTGAAAAGAAGCTCTCATATGGCGTTCTCCAGTGTAGACCTTGTTTTGGAGTTCGGTTGAGTAGGTACACGGCCGTTCTCATCATCTCTGGCCAAAGTTCTGCTGGGAGGTTACTATCGATAATTAGCAGTCTCACTTTCTCTTTCACCAACCCCCCAGAACGCTCTCCAGAGCCGTTCTGCTGCTGGGTGCGAGGTGCACTCTCATCTACCCTGATTCCCTTTTCGGTAAGCCATCCGCGGATCGAATTGGCCTTTTGCAGCTCGTTGTCCGTTTCAATGACTCGGAGTTTGATGTCATACATCGTGTCGAGCATTTGCGTGAAGTGCTTCAGCATCGCAAGTAGGCTCTCTTCTTGACGGTTGACGAAGTAGTAGTCCCAGCAGAGACCTGACTCTCGGTCTGTGAGAATTCCGCAAGACGTGTAGTCATTTATCCCTTCTGGATAGTCGTGGAAGTCTAGCGAGACTCTTTCACCAGGTTTCGAGGCTCGTTCCCTTGGTTCGCGGTGCTCTTGACGTTTCATTTTTGCTAGTCCGCAGACGTCGCATTCGACAGTGACCGGTCCCTTGATCTTGACTCCAAACGTATGGTTCATCAGGTGCTCTAGGCTTCTTGGTCCTGGATGTCCTAGGCGGCGATGCCAAACCATTGCTCGAGCTCGGTTAGGCTTCCTTGCGGTCCACGAGTCATAACGCAGGTGCCTTGAAGGAAACGCGGCGCGTTTTGCCGTTTCGGGGATATATTCCAGTATATACTGGTCGTGTTCCTGCTGTAGCTTGCATAGGGCCTGACCATTGAGGTGTCTAATGATATCCTCGTTGTTCCGTTGGTCCCACCAGTATCCAAGCTGGCGTAGTTGACGTAGGGATACAAGATTTGTTCCCATTTCTGGACAGTACGCAACGCGCTGCAAATTGAGGATTCGCGGCTCGTTCTGCAAGTTCTGCACTTGAATGTCCACATTTCCATATCCATAGATCGGCAGCCACTTCGATCCGGCAAATACGCCGTCTCCGTATTGGGCGCTCTTCAATGAAGTAAATTTCTTGGCTTCGTTGAAGATGTGGATAGTCGTCCCTGAGTCCAGGATTGACGAGTTGCGTAATGGGTATTCGCCGCTCGATGCCAAGAAGGCAGCTGCTTCCTTCGAGATATAGCGTCTCAGGCCGGATAGTCAGTTCGACTTCTCTGATGAGTCCTTACTCTCATTTTGGAGCCTCTCATAGAGTTCTCGAACCTCCTTATTCTGCTCAAGACGTTGCTCCCAAAGGTCTAGCTGTCTCTGTGACACGTGGTACTTCTTTGGGGCTTTCTCTGGGAATGCTACCCAGCATGACGAGGAGTTTGGGTACTTGTGTCGTTTCTCACATAGTATGCATTGCTCTGGTGTTTCCAGAGACTGACGAGGACGCTTTGCAGAGTCTTCTCTTGACTCACGAGTAGAGGAGCGGCTTCGCTTTATGTCCTGAGAGGGCGAGGCTCGAAATGTCGGTCCGAAGCTCCCTTTTGCCACTCGATCAGTCATAGCCCTGTCGCCTCTCCTTTTCCCATCTTGAATCTCTTGCCGGAATTGTGCAGAGAAGGTCAACGGCAAGTAGGTTCCATTCTCGATCTTCTCTTTATTTTGACCTTGCTCAATCCGGAGGAAGATCTTAAACCGATATTCCAGAGCTTCTTTCAGGTCATCGAACCAGGTGTTGGGGTGTTGTGCTTCAGCTACTTGTCTGAGCTTTGCAACTCGTATTGACTTTTCCCAGTTGGTGATCCACTCTTCCCAGTTCGTTTTGCTGTTCGAGGCTGCCTTTAGCACCTCGAAATACCCTTTTCGAGCTTGTTTCCTTCTCAGGCTGTCGTCAATGCCACACGCTACTTTCAGGTTGAGAAAGAAGCTCGCAATATTGTCATACTCGGCTGACTCATTCATAGCCGGGGAGCATGTCTCGACATAATGTGGATTAACCTTCTCGATCATCCAGTTGAGCACATTACGGATACTATCCGCTTGTTTATTGTATCGCTCGAGATCGCTCCGGTAGATAGCCAGCTCTGCCTTATACGCCTCTTGGTCCTCTGGAACCATTTCGACGAATGAGGTCGCAGCGCGTTCGCCTCGAACGGGTCTCGGATCGTGTGTCCCTTCTTCGGTGGCTACTTTCGCTCGGTAGTCGCCTATTTCCGGTCTCCTTGGTTCCTTCTCACGAAGAATGTTGAATTGGCTTAGGTCATCAAGTCGACCTAGCTTATATACTCGTTCCGCCGTTATCTTCATGATGTAGGATTGTTCGAAGGAGTCCCAGTCGTTCGGTCCGTTCAGGAGGTAGGGCTTCGTGTTCGCGATAGAAGACATGTTTTCGCGATTCGGATGTTGGTATCGAGGTTGGTTTTATCGATTTGACGTTCGTTTTGGTAGTTACAGCTGCCTTGAAGAAGTACAGCTCTGAGACTCTTAATTGTTGAACCCGATGTTGAGTGAATTGCTTGATTGATTCATTCTGACTGACTCTTGCCCCTCTTTTGGGCTGAAGCTATGCGCTATTCCTATTTGAGATGTGTCTTGTCACGTGACTTTGCTTCAACTGGTTCCGAGGCTCGTCTGGTCAAAACGCATTGCGGAATGCCCTGCACATTCTCGTATGAACAGGACCGCTTCGGTTCAACATAACGCGACTATAAAATACCTATAAATTACTTTGCCTTAACGTACATGATAAGCGAGTTGGCCAGGCAAGCGAGTTGGCCACTTTTCTTAACCTTCTAGTTAGAAATCGCAATAAAAATACAACAAACCATTTAATCAATTAAAACTACTCGCTATACTCTTCCCCAGATATCTCAATTACTACCTGACATGTTCTTGCATTATGACCGGGCTTGCCGCAGACACCACAATGCCGAACCCCCGGTCGCGCCGACCTTCCTTGACCACCACTTCTCGATGATTCCGCCATTACCTGCGCATCAACATCCATTTGATCAATTGCCTGCCTTCCTTCCTCTACCGTCATAACCCCTCTTTTCTGTAGCCGGGTTCTTTTTGCCCTCCGGCGCCGACTTAGTATCTCATTCGCCTGTTCAAGTTCTTTAACCCTAGCCTCAAGTAAGGCAACCTTATGCATAACTATCTTTGTTCCCTTAGAAGAAGACCGTATAGCTTCTAGAATTGACTCTGGGGAGCTACTTTTGTGCCTTATAACTCGTCTCTCGAGGTAATCTGACTGAGATTGAGCCTCAAGCACGGTCTTTGGGGTCTTTGAAACCCAAGGGGTCGACGGTTTAGCCACCTCCTCAGCCGGTGTTGGAGTCCGTAGCCGCACATCAAGCTTCGAGACCACACTTTCCGCGTCAAGAGGAACAAGGCCAGCCCCTCTGAAGGCTGACTTGATATTCTTTTCCGTCATGGTGGCCTGAAATGCGGCGTAGAAGGCCGGGAAGAACTCAGTCTTCGAAACATGGGTTATAGAGCATCTGATCAGAAGCTCTATTTCTCGGCCATAAGCGTTCTTGAGCACGCTAAAGCATCCGACGTCAAGGGGCTGAAGTAGATGAGATGAATGAGGTGGCATACAAAGCCTGATGATCTTCTTCTCCTCATAATATCTCTCGAATTCGATTGAGTGGTGACTTTCGTGGCCATCAAGGATTAGAAGACGATAGCGACTATTTGATCGCTTGGCTGTGCACCGATCAAAGTGCTTAAGCCACTCGAGGCCGGTCTCATTATCGGTCCAGCCATTTTGGGTCGTTGTAATAGCCCAATCGCCCGGGAGGTTGCTATCCCGGTACCAGTTGGCGAGGTGATATTGGCCCGCACCGATGATAAACGGCGGGATCGCTTGGCCATCCGCGTTAATCGCCTGAATAACCGTAATCCATTCTCGGTTTCCAGGCTGCACCGATTTTGGCTTTCCACGCCTTTCTGTGCCTGTGACAACCATTCCGCTCTGAATCATGCCCATCATAAAGCCAGTCTCGTCAACATTATAAATATCATCTAGTCGGATACCATACTTCGTGATTGTGTTCGCCACAAGCATAAACCAGTTATGGATAATGACTGGATCTTCGCACTTGGCTCTCTGGTAGTCGTATTTACGAAAAAAACGTGTCTTGATCTCTGGGTGTCGCTTAACAAAGTTTGAAGCCCAACGCGTGCCAACTGGCGGCGCGTCGCGGTCGGCAAGTAATTGATCAGCTATTTCTTTAACACCACGAAGCCGAGGGGGAAATCCTCGTGAATCTAGGTCGAGAATGAACTGAATAATGATCTGTTCCTCTAGATCAGATAGTCGACGCGATTTATTGATAGTATCGCGTCGAGATTGGATCCCTTTATGGCGATTAATGAGAGTATTGCGATTAACCTTATAGATCTTTGCAGCCTGTCGGAAGCTAAGTTTTGGTTGATTTTGATAAGCCTGAAGGGCAAGAAGCATTCTAGCCTCATAATTAGTAGATGACATGCTAGGTGGTTGAGAATCAATTGATCAAATCGAGAAGATGTTAGGTGAGGGATTTTTGGCCAACTCGCTTGCCTGGCCAACTCGCTTATCATGTACGTTAGCTTAATTAATAGTTTTTATATATAATAGGGCGGCCCTCTGCATCTGTTCGTAGTTTCTGACCCGCGACTCCGCCTTTCTCTAAAGCCTGATAAGAAGTGGTGTGATTGGCTCGCTTATTGGGATTTTGATCCATCGTCCTCGAAAGAGCGGGGTTTCCCACGGTCGGGAAAAGCACGCAACGCAACACGCAGACACACCAACACGACCAACGGCGTTCCTCCACATCTTCTTACAATGATCACCGCCGAAAAAACACAGTACGATTCCTTCGCTCCGAAATATGCCTCGGTCGAGGAGCTCCCCTGTTCAAAGCTCGAGGCCGAACTAGTCCGCAACGCCCTCGGCAACTGCAGCGACCTCAAAGTCCTTGACCTCGGCGGAGGCAGCGGGCTCCACGCCCGGCGCGCAGTAGATGCCGGTGCCGCCATCGTTGATGTCGTCGACATCTCGCCCGAGATGATGCGCGCGGGGCAGGACGTCGAGACGCAGCTAGGCCGGCAGGGACGCATCCGCTGGCTCGAGGCCGATGTGACGCGGCCGTTGGGTGAGCAGCTCGACTTGCCGCAACATGGGTACGATATAGTCATGGCAAACTGGGTATTTGACCATGCCACTTCAACGTCGGATCTGAGGAACATGTGGGAAAATGTGGCCGCGGGCTTGAAGCCTGGTGGAAGGTTCATTGGAGTGAGGGCGAAGAGTGTGCGTGCTGAATACATGAGCTACGGGAAATACGGCGTCACGTTCACGGAGATTAAGGAGATTCCAAATGGCCTGAAGTACAAGGTTGGATGCGTGACCCAGCCGCCCTTTTCCTTTGAGGCGACGTCGATGGAGTCGAGCTATTCGCTTTCCGACGATATTGCTCGCGAACTTGGGCTAGTCGACTTTCAGGTTTGCCGCCCAGAGGACACGGAAATTGTCAAGAGTGATTTGGAGTTTTGGGGTGATTATACCAAGGACCCTAACTTTGTTGTTGTAATGGCAAGGGCATAGAGTGAGGCAGTAGGCTTAGCGCCTACAATGAGAATGTTTCAAGCGTTATTCACAATCTGGTTTGATATCTTGCAATCTTCATGCGTTCTGGATGGTCTTGGAATGCGAGACGCCTTTTCGAGAAACCAGCTACAGCAATTAAGTTCATACAGGTCTTGATTACTAAAAGAAATGCCTCAAGCAGTATCGCAAGCAGATATCGCGTTCGAACATAAGGATAGTTACAACAAAGTACATATGCAGAAACCACTGTCTTTGATGGGTGATGAATATAGTGTTGCATCAATATAGATGACAGTCCGAAAGCAGCTGCAGAAGACGGCATCAGCGGTTAATTCACTTGTTCCGCTAGAAGCATTTCATTGCTGGGCAATAAAAATGGGCCAACCGGGTGCCAGTATTATGGTCCGTAGCGCTAGGCGGAATTGCTTCCGACCTTCGTCAGAGGGGTTAACAGTGGCGTTGTCAGCTCTGAGTTAAATAGCGCATTCCCCGGGCTAATTTAGGCTCCTCGCCCGATCGCCCACATCCTGCCACTGTCAAATAACCATCTCATAATGGCCGAAGAGCAACACGGTCCTGAGACGCCCCCGCTCGTGGCTGATGATAATGTGAGGACGTATCGCGGGTTTTGGCGTCTCATGAACCTGCTAATAAACGTGACAGGCCGTCGACGACGCGTTCGATGATGGCGACTCGGCCCTTGGAGACGTGAGTATGGCCCCATCGTCGGGGATCGCCGCTGTCTAATAGGTCACCAAGGATGCCGGGAGTGATACTACGTCTTTGAGATCTAGCATCTTAAAGTATCGCGAGGAAAATGGCAGGACATATCATGCGTACAAGGATGGCAGTAAGAACTGCTCTCGTCTTTTCAGCGACGCCGAAATATCTGACTGACTGATACAGCGTATGCCCTACCCAATGACGAGGTACTCTTCTCCTTCACTGCTCCCACGCCCGGCTCCAGTTACTGACTTCACGCGTTGCCCAGGCCGAGAACGAGCGACTAGGTATACCAGGCCTGCTCGTAAGTTGCTTTGCAGGTTGTCTGACCAAACACAGACCTTCAGCACCACTTATTCCTTCTTACTTTCGATGGAAGGCTTCATACAGCCCCCTTGCCCAAGAACCTCCGCCGCGCGTTTGATGCCGGATGTGGCACAGGGATCTGGGCCATCGAGTTCGGTAAATTCCCTCTATCCATCACCAAGAGAAATGAATCTTCTAATAACTGTAGCGGACGAGCATCCCGAATGCGAAGTTACTGGCGTTGATCTGAGCCCGATCCAACCTACAGCGTATGTCATGGACAATCGCAATATCCCTAACGCTATGCTGACGCTCTAGCGAGTATCCCTCCCAACGTTGCTTTTTACATAGATGATTTAGAGGAACCTTGGCGCTACTCGACCAAGTTTGACTTTGTCTTTGCTCGCTTTCTAACCGGATCGATTCGTGACTGGTCCAAGTTTTTCAGGCAATCATTCGAGTATGCCATGGCCTCTCTCCACCTACACAACGAATGCCGCTGATTATGGAATCTCAGAAATCTGAACCCGGGTGGCACAATTGAACTGATCGACATCATCTACCCCCTTACGTCCGATGACGGCACGCTCGCTGACGACTCGGCGCTGTACAAGTGGTCAATCTTGCTGTTGAGCGCCTTCACTGCCAACGGCTCTCCTATGGACAGCGCGCTGAAGTACGAGGAACAGCTCAAAGATGCTGGCTTTGTCGATGTCCACGTGGTGAAGCGCAAGTGGCCGCTGAATCGTTGGGCCAAGGACAAGAAACACAAACAAATCGGTAAGTCCTCCTTGAGCGGGTCATG
This sequence comes from Fusarium phalaenopsidis, assembly GCF_050370095.1. NCBI lineage: Eukaryota > Fungi > Ascomycota > Sordariomycetes > Hypocreales > Nectriaceae > Fusarium > Fusarium phalaenopsidis. Next base: position 225,466 of record NW_028145420.1, on the reverse strand, counting down.
GTAGTGATGACGCTCACGCAGCGCTTGTTTTCCAGGAATGTGGGCGCATCAGAACACCATGGATGCCCTGTCGGCGTTGAGCCTGGCTGTGTTTACGCGCCCTAAAGGTGGGGGCGGCCTCGGCTGGAGCAACGAGGAACTGGAAGTGTTCCTGCCTGCCGTCCGTAAGGATATAAGGAACTTGAATATCCACTCGTACTGGCCAATGTAAGTCCTTCATTCTAGATAGAGAAGGCGTCTAGGGGCGAGCTAACTATTCTCAGCTGGTCAGTATACGCTACGAAACCAGAGTCATAGTAGCATGACCCATAGTGGCTAGCCAATGCTACGGAAGTAATAGATATTTATGGTAAATATCTACGCTTAAATTCACTTATCTTCTCTGCCGCCTCGGCTACCCTCTCAGGCAACTCATCAGAGAGTCCTAGAGCCTCCTTTTCACCTAACATCTCGACAAGACGCTTCTCCCAAAACACCAATCTCTCTAAACTCAGAGGTGCTACCTCCGAGCAAAGGGATCCCGTCTTTAAGGCTCTAGCGGTATCCTTATCCAACTCCTCCTTAGACACCATATCCTTAGATACAATCTCCCCACAGCGCAGAATCCACCCGGTTGCCACCCAAACTCTGCACTTAAGAACTAGTCCCTTATCAAGCTTCTCTTCTAAAGCACTTCTAAGCTGCCAGATGGGGAATGCGAGCCAGGGTGCAAAGGTGTCGGTGGTGAGCCGGGCGGCGAAGGAGTTAAGATTCTTCCAGTGAGATACTTCTTCAGATATATAGTCATCGAGATCAGTCGGATCCATAACTATGAGTCTTAAGGCACTTATAGGGATATCCTAAAAGCAGACTAAATAACGTACCGAACCACTTATCGCGCATATAGATGGCCAACTGAGGCAAGCCTTTCCAATCTAAGTCTTGGACCTTGAGATATATTAGTTGTGACATGGCAGTAAACTAAATACTATACCAACCCCCTCAAGTTCCCTAACATTCCCATCCGTCTACTGCAGGCTCTGCACCACCTGAACTAAAGTATCCTGCCACGGGTAATCCGGGGGAGTAAGATAGGCAATATCCACCACTATCACACAGATCATCAATGAACTCTGCAGCTTCGCCTCTAGACTTTCGCGCGGCGCCCAGTGTTCGAAGGTCATCAGCCAGCGCGGCAGCCTTTGTTGACGCATCGCCTGGCCTGTCAAGACCGGCCTTGATGGCCTCCAATATGCGCTTCTGAGAGTCGGTCTCGTTTTAAGAGCTGACGGGCTCAAGATCAATTTCGCAGCCCATCTTGATGCCCCGGAGGTGGTCGAACTGTTGGAAGCGCGATGGTGATGGAGACAACGGTTGTCAAGGGCAAGCCAGACCCCCTAGGGTTTAAGATCTGGGTTATCGCTCAACAGGGCTTCTTTATCCGGTGGCTATGGCATATCAAGGAAGCAAAATACGGCGCCGTTGGCGTTGAACTTCCCCCACCGAAGTCATCTACACAAGGCCGGGGAGGGCGAAAAGGCGGTCTAGGCAGGGGTGCAACCAAGGCCGCAGGGAAGAAGCCTGCCACAGAAGACAAGACTATTGCCTTGAACTCGACCCAGAGCGTCGTTATTGCCCTAGCAAATATGCTGCCAAAAGCGACATATCACGTCTTTGTGGATAACCTCCTCTCGTCGTCAGATCTCTTCCGCGGCCTCCGCACACATGGCCACGGGGCCACAGGCACAGCCCGGCCTAACTGTGGCATACACAAGGAACTTCAACAGGATAAGAAGGCTGATGGGGGGGCCAAAACCAGCTACGAGTTTAACGAAGTCAAGGCGATCCCAACCCCTGATAATCAGGTACTAGCTTCAGACACTTTTTATATTTGAAATCCCTACTAATTTGTCTATGTGCTGTACCTCTAGGTCAACCAAATGGCTTGGAAAGACAACCGCCTTGTGTTATTCCTGACTACTGTGTTCACGGGCGAGGAGCGAGCCGATCGAAAGAGGAAGAGGCCATCTTTAAAGAAGTTAGAAGCCAAGCCGATACAGCTTTTTTTTGGTGGCGAAGCTATCAAGGTGATAAAAATCCCGACAGTTGCTGCTACTTACAACGACGAAATGAATCATGTTGATCGAGGTGACCAGTTGAGGTCATATTATGCGTATGATCATCCCCTCCGCCGCGGCCCTTGGCAGGCTCTCTGTTGGACCTTCCTTCTTGATGTGGCCCTTATCAATAGCTATATTGCTCAACTATGCGGGCCGCAGCCAAATTGGAAGAGATATACGACCCAAAGGGAGTGGTGAGAGTGCATTTACAACGCCTTATTCAACACATATCATGAAGAAAGTCAGTCAAGGAAGAGGTATCGAGCTGGCGACGAATCTGACCCTGAAATACAGCAAAAAGAACATAATCTTATCCGCCGGAAGACAAATTCAGATTGCCTCGCTTGTCAAGGATATCGGCAAGGCGAAATAAGGTCAAAGGGCAAAAGGAAGCCTCTCGGGACGGTCAACAGCAACATCACGAGGTCACAGACGAGATTTTGGTGTAGTGTGTGCAAAGTCGCACTTTGTAACAATCAGAAGTGTTGGTACATTTATCACCATAGAGAAATAGGTGGAAGCTAATGTATCTCTTCTTTGGCGCATTCTAATTGGCCCCACCCCCCTGCAAATACCTCGGTGCAGGCTTGTGGGCACTCATGAGATAAGACAACGTCGCTTCCAATAGGCTAGCACGTGGTGAGCAATATGGATGGCTTTCCTCAAGACTTGTTGATGTCATGGACGCAAGACAAGCCTGGAGGTCTTCAAAGAGACGGCAAGTTCGCAAGTCCTGGGGATCGCTCCGCTCAAGCAGGATCGTGGCCAACAACATTCCGAGGGCATAGTTGGCGAGATATCCCGCAGATTCCTGGTGCTCTTCCGGACCCGGACTAGACTTTGGAAATCTTATGCGGATTGGACTTTGTTCGGGCTTTGGCTATGTTCGTCTGTGGCTGCGCGTTTGTCTGTCCAACGAGCCCAGGAGTGTCAAGAGCACACGTTGCTCAACCTTTACCTTTGCGATCTCAAGTGCATAAACATTTTTTGCGCAGCCGTCAGTTTAGCCTGTTGCTTTTGGTGGCAGTTTCGTTCGTCTCACTTGACGTCAATGTGACGTGGACCGTCAGCCAGCCACCAAACTCCTCATCTTAGGGCGAGATCCAAATATTATACTCAGACACTGAGCTGTGGATGGGGTCCAATTTCTGGTGCCCTGGGCTTCCCTAAGTCTTCTCCCAAAACGCGAGGCACGTCGGTCGTGGCTCAACTCACCAAAATGACTACCGAATTTGACCTTGACCTCTACAGGCGTAACCAGCCACCACGATATCTTTGGAGGGTTACCCACTCAGGTTCCCAGTCACGAAGAGATGCGAGCACTGGCGATCTCGTCGCTATGGACCACACCCGTACATTCCACAATAAGGCGGGATTCAAGCAAGCCATTGCGGACCACATAAACTGGAGTAGCCGGCACTGCAGTTGTTTCTTATCGGTCTTTAGCGACAAGAGACATGCCCAGAATTGGGCAAAGCAGCGCGCCAGAACCCACACCTCTGTTGTCATTCATGAGATAGAGGTTTGTCGGCTACCACCAGAAACCTATCTATTCAATGTAATTTCCCTCATGGCAGAACTGGGAATCACTCCTTGCTTCCCAGCTCATGAGCTTCTAATCCTTCACCGCATCCCGGCTCGATCCATAACCAGTGTAGAAGCCCATGAAGACCTGCAAGCCCAGGGTGAGCAAAGTGCCTTGAATAGCCGTGCTCTTTCCCTTTGACTAACAAATACAAATAGATGAGCAGGGTGTCGTGCGCCAACCTGACCCTTGCGAACGTTGGGTTTCTGATTTGCACGGCTACTATGATACCGATGATGAGAGCGAGGAGCGGAACACCATTGATGACTTAGTCAATATGATGGAGGAAACTGCTCTTTGAGCCGAATGTAATGTCAAAGTACAGTCCCGGCTGTTTCAAAGATTACCAGCATATCAAGTCGACCGGCAAAAAAAAAAAAAAACGAGTCAATTCCAGTAGGATGGTTTGAATGATAACATCGAGCAAAGGCTCGTGAGTGTCAGAATGAGACTTGTGCGATAGCTTTCCTCAGCATTGACCTAAGAGCACGGTTTAGGGTTGATTAAACTCTTCATTTTCCAAATTTCGATTAGCATCCACAAACAGCTTGATCATGGCATCGTGCTGGTATCGCACTGCTACTGTAGCAATGTTAATCCAAATCACGCCGCATTATCTAATTTTCGTCCGTGCTAACCCGGACCACCATAAAATCTCCCGGGATTTAGAATGGGCCACGTACAGAGACTTCATCATCCCTCAACTATCTCTGCTGCTAGCCCCTCTCTTCAACTCACGTACCCTTGCCTCGGTGCTAGAAATCGGACCCGGGCCGAGAAGTGTACTTGCATATCTGCCTAGCTACCTGGGACGGAAGGTCAGCAGATATACCGCGTTTGAGCCCAACGATTTGTTCGCGGCGAGGCTAGAAGAATCGCTTTTGTCTACCTGGGACACGGAGTCATCGTTGCCCTGCCTAGAAAGCCGGCCAGACATTCATCGAAGCCCATTCGTTATAAACAGCAACGCAAGGGGCGGTATGGGTACAAGCGATGGTGTCGGTAAATTTGACATCATCCTCTTTTGCCACAGCATGTATGGAATGAAGCCCAAACGCAGGTTCATCGAACAGGCGCTGGAAATGCTCGTTAAAGAGCCGGAGGACGGAATGGTGGTGGTTTTCCATCGCGCAGGGTCCTTGCACCTCGACGGCTTGGTGTGCTATCAAACGGCCTCCTTCCCTACCGGAGTCATTCGCGCGGCAAATGACGACGAGGTCCTGGACTGTCTTTCCCCTTTCATCGCAGGCTTCCTTATGAAGGATGCGGACCTGAACAGGGCTATCCGAGTCGAGTGGCGTAAGATATGCCGCGCCTTGGGTCGTTGCGAGGAAGCCAGCCCAGGTCATCTCTTTTTCAGCTCGCCCAACGTCATGGTGGCCTTTACCCGACATGCTACCACACTGCAAGAGCTGACGGCGCAGGTGCCGTTCGTGGATGGGGACAAGATGGTAAAAACCAGCAGGCCAGTCTCCATCATCCGGCCTCGACTCTCAGGCCCCTTGGAGGTCCGGCACATCCAACAGTGTGTCGAGTGGGCTCTGAGGCATAGAGTTGGGCTGACCGTCGTCGGCGGAGGTCACAGCGGCCACTGTCTCTGGCCTAACGTTGTCTCAATCGACATGGGCGCCTTTGATCAGATACACATTCTTGCGGGTGGGAGAGAACATGATGAATCGGGTTCTGATGCTGGGCCTTTAGTCGTCACCGAGGCCGGCTGCAAGACAGGAGATGTCGTCCGCAAGACCTTGACGGCGGGCCTGACAGTGCCACTGGGAGCCCGGCCAAGCGTCGGTGCGGGTTTGTGGCTACAGGGCGGCATTGGGCACCTGGCCAGGCTGCATGGGCTTACCTGCGACGCTATTGTTGGTGCCGTTGTGGTCAGCGTTGACTCTGGCCAGGTTCTCTGCGTCGGCCGTGCACCAAGCCAACACTGTCCGGTTAGTGCCGTGCGCCCAGACAACGAAGCCGATCTATTGTGGGCGATCAAAGGCGCCGGGACCAACTTTGGCATTGTGGTCAGCGTTACTCTTAAGGCTTTTGCGGCACCGACCTAATTGGTTCGAAACTGGACTATCCCGCTGCGCGATGACCTTGAGGCGCAACATAAGCTCGGCGATATTGCTCAACTTGCCAAAAAACTCGCTCGAAACTGTTCGATAGACGCGTATCTATTCTGGGACAACGAACAATTACATCTTGGCCTAACCATGTTCGGATCTGCTGCGACCCAGCTCCCTTCTGAAATGCCCACGCCCGTTCGCACAGTTCTAGGCCAGGAGGATAATTCCAAGACCGTCGACGGAGTCGATCTATTCGAGACCGAAATGTATATATCTGGGATGCACGGCGGGCACGGTGGCGGCAAAACTTCCTCGTTCAAGCGATGTTTGTTTCTGAAACGTCAGCATCAGCGATACGATCAAGCAAGAGTACGCGACGGCTACTGACGCCGACTTGAGCCGCTTGCTTTGGGATCGTGCCTACAAGGAGCAGCACCGGCCGGCTTTGACATCGTTTTTCCAAGACCAGGTACGACAGCGGCCTCAGTTGCCAGAGGAGCATTTTTTGAGTGTCTTGCACGGTGCAGTGGACATGGATGTGCTGCTCATCACCGGGATGAGAGACGAGGCGCCGGTCGCGACACTGTCGCATTTGGTGCAAGACAGCAGATTGCTCGAGGCACATGTTAAAGCTACTAAAGAAGCGCGACGGGTTCGCTGAGGATGCTACAGCAGCGTTGACAATTGTGATGACAATGCTGGCAACAAGAACAATGGCGAGTTGCACTTGGCTGTCTCAGGCCACTGCCCTAGTCTCGTCTTCAACAATAACACAACCGGAAACGATGCAGCAGAAAGATTTGCCGAAAACTACCTACTTCCCTTGTTTCATGAGGACTTGGACCGTCTGGCCAGTATGGTACGGCCGATACCCGACTTTCCGTCCCTTGGCATCAACTTCCGCCACGTGCTTGGCATCTCGCAACAGCCGGGTGGGTTGGCCTTATGCACTTCTCTACTGCAGACTCACTTTGCGGGTGACTGGGCCAAAACCGACGCAGTGGTTTGTTGCGAAGCCGGCGGTTTTATCTACGCATCAGCGTTAGCTGCACGGATCGATGTACGCTTGGCACTGATTCGCGAAGCCGGCAAGCTCCCTCCACCCACTGTTTCTGTCATCAAGTCGCCGTCGCATGTTGCGTCTTCAGCATCCAACGGTTCAATAGAGAAGCCGATTGAGATGAGCCGGGATTTGATTTCCAGAGGCGCATCCGTGGTCGTGGTAGATGACGTGCTTGCCACGGGGAAGACGCTTTGTGCGGTGCTACAGCTATTATGCAAAACTGGCATCGGTGCTGAGGATGTCGGCATCATAGTTGTGGCCGAATTCCCTGCGCACCGTGGCCGGGAACTGCTACGCCAGAATGGCTTTGGCGGGGTCAATGTTCAAAGTCTTTTGGTCTTTGGCGGTGCCTAGACAAGGAGAGGATCTTGGAAGCTTGGATGTCTGATGGGAATGTCTTGCGATATGTGCGATTTAGGTATGATTGAAATGTCTTCTACACAGAAGGACACGTCTATTGCTGCGCTTTAAATGATTCAATTCTATTCGATTCATAGGCGACGCCCTTAATATCACCGTGCTGGTGGGTAAGAGTGACAAAACGAATGTTGAAGGTGGTCACGGAGGTGCCAGATGAACCAAATTCCGAGATCGAGTTGTATAAGAGGAGCGCTTATTATGTCGTGTGTAGAATAGGAGGATCTGATGAGGATAAATAGGGAATAGAAGATATATGTCTGAGGAAAATTTGAGGACGTAAGAGTGGTTTGTGGAGTGCGTTGTGGAGGTTGAGAACGAGATATTGTAAAGGTTCTCTCATCCGGCTAGATGGAGACTTGAATATAGTGGCATCTTAGCTATTTCTTCATAGTCTACTTCTACCTAGTGGGGAGCTTTAGCAGCACTATATCAGTAACAAAAGGGTTTCAATGATATACTGACGGTTGCATGAATCTAGATAGGGATGAGAGTTAAGAATATCTCTCGTAACACGGAGCGGCGAGTAGATGGAGCAGGGCATACCATAACTTTTAACCGCTATCTGCGCGTTCCAGGACAAAGACCAGGACATGCTAGCAGGTACGCCAAATCCTACCTATTTATTTGATTATAGAGTCTGCAGTACATTGGGTACCCTAGATTGTGGATATGGGCTTCAAGTTTGCGGTATAGCATTGGCTAGAAACTCACAATGATTAGAGGTGTTGCGGAATCATCTCGTGATTAGACAGTAATGCTCATTCATATATAGTTTATTTCAGAAGGATGTTCAACACCGTCATCGACTTCTCTGTGGGCATCAAATAATCTTGATACCAACGGTGATACCGAAGTGATCACTAACCCAGACATCATTCAGTCCGACCTTAGTCTTGAGTCCTATTCCAAAGCGACCCAATCTTCCAGTAGTATCTTGAGCTTCACTCACGGGATATGTCTCGATGGGGCCCGTATAGAGAAATTTGTCCAGTCGACTTCCGTAGTCTTGATACGGTCTTCCCTTAGACTGGTAGCCCCATGTATTTCCAATGGCCTGACCGTACGTGGAATCTTTGTAAAAAAGCCGAAGGTCTGGTGGGGCCGGGGCCGACTCATCCTCCTAGACGTCCTTGAGGCTAATCTCAGGGTCACGATGGTCATCATGTTCAGACGCAAAAATCGAATTCATATCGCCCCCGACCAGCCCGCCGTAGACTTTCCGCCCTTGAATCAACTCGCTTTTCAGTAGCGCCGATATTGTAGCGAGCTGGCGAAAACGGTACTCGTATCCGAGATCAAGGGATTCAAGGTGCGCTGTGCACAGCCGAAGCAGCCCTTTTGGTTCATTAGGGCCATCGTCCTCTGATACGGGAAGGTGAACCACAAGGGCATCTCTTTCTGATTCTGAGACGAAAGGGACGCGAAAGCAATTCGATATCCTAAGGTTCTGTGGGATCATCATGAGTGTAAAGTGACGGGTAGGCATGCTGCCAGCGTCCTCTTCGCGGATATCGTTCCACTCCTCACGATAATAAAAGGGTGGCGGCTTGACGTCGGTGACAGAGAAGTTGTCTTGCGTCCACCGGTTCTCAAGTATCGCTTGTAGTGATTCTTGGCAGACTTCTTGGAACATCACCACGAGGTTGTGAGGCTCTTGCCCAAACAATGTCCTGAGGTGGTCAAGAGCGGCCGAGGCTCGAGTCGCAGGCCCGCGAGAAGTAAAGAAAAGTTTCCAGGACGCAATTTTTAGTGAATCTTCCCGTCTGAGTGTATTGGTTTTGTTGTTCAAAGCTCTCCAGGTTGACACCCGCGTGTCATAAAAACGGGGCGTGCACATTATTGGGGCTTTCTCGTCGTTCGTGAAAGTGGCCATGGCCCCTTGATACAATTCTCTGAACTGGCTGATTGGGATCTCATGGAGCATACGGGGATCATTCCGGCATTGGAGTTCGTGGGATACTCGGTCCAAAAGGTAGGAGACTTGTGATTCGTATCGACACGGGTGGTGAGGTCCGATCGTGCTTGACTTCCAGCGACGATTCAGCCCTCTCCGATGTTGAAATGAAGAAAGCAGCAAAATCCCCCCATTGTTCCCAAATCGAGCGCCGCGGGCCGCCAGCAGGAGTGACATTTTTGTAAATACTGCAAGACTCAACCTGGAGACTGTAGCAAGGTTCTTCAAGAGCGACCTGAGCATGAGGATAATGGGGCGTACAAGGCACACGCTGTCAGAATCGAGGCTGTAGTGACTGAGGAAATGATGCCCCACCGTGGTCCCAAGGTTCAAGACCAAGGGCCTAGATGCGTTCAAGCAACTGGATAAGCCAACAGCTAAATCAGTAGGTAAGCAGGCAATTGTAGCAGGACATACGCCCGCGGCTGTGTTGCCTTTCTCGAAACCTTCATAACTGTTACGAGCACTATCGTCATATTTACGCCTTCCATTCACCCCACGCCCTAAAAAAGGCCTATCATTGGACGGCCCTAAAAGTATCTACCAGTGAACAAACTCTAAGCGAAGGAGTTCACAGTCCCGCATTATTGCGTAACAATAAATGTATTTGGTTGGTTGGCTTGAGAGCTTGTGTTAATTGGAGGTTTGCATACACTCGGGAGATAAGCAGCTGTGTGATTGCCACAGTCGAAGTTATAGCCCGGTTTTTCTCCCTGTAGCATGACGGCTAAGGTGCGCTGTGACTCGGGTTATCTAGCCACAGCGTATGACTGTGCTCTTCTTTAATGAAGTTATCATTGTCCATACATATTGGTCCCATTTGCTTCTTGTAGGATCAATTAAGCACTCATTGTTAATAGTGCTTTGGAGGAGGTTTGGTCAATAGATCAAACTCCGCTCGTACTCTCGTTATCAGATGGGTTATGTGGGGTGAGATATGGAGTGGAGGTTTGTCAGCAGATAGGGGTGCCACGGATTAGTGTTAATCCGAGGCACTGTTCGCTGGACCTCGCTAACAGTGCATGCTTAGTGGGGCTAGAATCTTAGACGCGTGTCGCGTCACGAGCCGCGACCAAAATCACCACAATGTAGAATGGCCACGTAGAATCAACGCGATTCCGGTCATTACAAAATTCCACGCCGTGCATCGCCTCACTGGGTTCTACTAATAACAATGGTACTGACGAAGGTCTATTCTGCTGACTGAGTAGCATATCGGGCACGGACCAACCTTCTCATACATTTTTGTCCCCACGCGTCTGCGCGGTTGCATATCCGTTCTTCATCATTGTTCAACTCAGGCTGGTGTTATGGAGGCTGGTGTTGAGGGAAAGTGGCACGTCGCCAATGGCTTGGCGGGATCGGCATCTCAAAATGCTTCCTGCCAGCGCAAGCGCAAGCACTCCCCTGCTGAAACACTGAAGGCCAAGGCACAGCAAATCCCCTTTTCACTCCCGGGAACTCGAGAGCAGGACAAGTTGATCGACTATTACACAGTTGAGCCCTGCCAACAATGGGACAAGATGGGCCGATATAAGAGCTTTATCCGTACGACCATGCAGATCATTTCCTTTATCAAGGCACTGACAATTTGTTGTAGTCAAGAACAAGAAGTTCCAGTGCGGAGACTTCGTTCTGGTTGCCAACGAAACGACTCTAGAGGGAACGAATAATGCCCGAGACTCGAAGCAGATGACTGGCGAACCGAGCCGCTTTTGGATCGCCTACATCCTAGAAATCAGAGCTATTGATGAGAATAGGGTGTTTGCTCGGGTTTACTGGATGTATTGGCCAGATGAACTGCCACCAGGTACGCTCAACGGCAAGCAATCCATCCAAGGACGCCAGCCATACCACGGTCGCAACGAGCTTATAGCATCCAACCACAGTGAGTGATACAACATAAGTGTCCCAATATGAGTTAGTGACACAGCCCAGTGGATGTCATCGATGTACTGTGCGTCGAGGGGCCTGCCTCGGTGAAGCAATGGATGGAATCCTTGGATGATGATCTCAATTCTGAATTCATTTGGCGACAGAGGTTTGATTGCCACCAGAAACGACTTACGGTGTGTCTTCTAAATCGAGCCATATCACCTCACCGCTAATCCACATAGTCTGCCGAACCAATTTGTAGATGTGAGCGTCCTGCTAATCCACACCGGCGCACAATTGGATGCTCAGCATGCGGCATGTGGTTTCATGAATGGTGTCTCCTTTGGGACACTCTTGAACGTCTTCGAGATAGAAGGCAAGACTGCGAGGGCACTACCCCCGGGAAATGGACGAGAGTCAACGGAAGTGAGTGCCAGGGCGGTCTACTTTGCTCCGATTGGGAAACGGAGGACCGGGAGACGCATGCCATGATGTCAGAGGATATGGATATCCTAGAATCCAGCATATCCCGATCATTAGCGCAGTTGCTGGAGCCCCGGTGCGAGGACCAGCAGACCGAAACAGCAGAGTGGGACCTCAATCCTTACAGTGCCCTACCGCATCCGTTTGAGGCCGAGCTGAAGTTAGATGAGGGACCGATCATGTTGAAGGTGAAAAACTCGGAAAAGGAAGGGCTCTCGTCTACGTTCTTAGCCGCAGTTTATTGTTCAGGTTGTGGCGGCCCTATGACATGATTTTCCCAGTATCAACTTGAGGGTGTGGTAGTGGAGGCAACGATACAACTCATGGTATGCCAGGGGCTGTGTATGTGGCATGGGCAGCCAAGCTGAGTGGGGAAAGTATCGAACAATTGCGCATTTCTGTCAATTTATTTCTTCTATATTATCCCTTCAATTGTCGAGGAGCTCCGGCAAGTACCCCGCCCCACACCACCCCTGTCAAGGAGGAGGTACATAGGGGGAACCACACGATGCGTCATTAATCATCACCATCTAAATCCTCATACAAACCATTCTCAATTCAACGATGACTTCTCAATCGATACCTTCATCACTACCTACAGAGGCAGTCAATCCAGGGGCTTCAATTAGGGTAGCCAAGGTCAAGAAACTCAAGGAGGGCGTTGGCGCCGGTCAGTCGTAATAAAAGGAGGCGCCAGACAGTTTGGGGATGTGAGCAGTGTGATGTAGCGATTTGTAGCTCGAGAGATTGCTGGTACTTCTCCTATAGGCTAAAATAGGTGAGGGGCTAGGTACCCTCAATCCGATGCATTTTTATTGGCTGCCAACCCCTGCTGTGACCCGACCGGAGCTCCTCGACAATTGAAGGGATACTACGAGAGAGAATAAGAGGATGGCAGATTTTTACTCACCTGAAGATTGACTAAGTAGCACTTGTCGAGTCATATGAGCTACTACCTTGGGAATAGCGCCTAGCTTCAGTTTGGCTCACTCTTTTATATCTACACAGCTCCACCTGTCGAATTGTGGAACAACCTCGTCCCTGGTGTCCTCTGTTATAGTGAATGCATATCTAGAAGATTTTGCGATTGCCTGTTTGGTGACTTAGACTTGCCCCATTACTATCTCCCCTCTCGCTGGGCCATTACTTCCCTATTAGACTGCTGCATTTTCCATGGCCTACCTGCGTTAGGAGGTCCCACTGTTTCCAACCACCTGAAAGAGTGAGTCAGAAACGCCACGCTCCCGAGAGAGAGAACCCTATACCGACACCTCGCTGCTCAGGCGGAGACCGTCGTCGCAGAAATGGAGCGACTCAAAGAGAGACGCCGCCTCTCATTGTGCCCTCCTCACGCTCTCGTCCATTGCTGCGGTGATGAGACGACCTGCAGGCGGGTCGTCTGCGAAAATCTCATGCCACGAATCAAAAGTGATACAAGGACTAGCGAGAAGGCCCACTGTCACGATTTTTCTCCCGTCTTGAGGGCTCCTATCTGTGATCTTCTTCGTTGGGCCTATGGGCACCGGTCGCTCACGTTGGTCCGCCCCTAAAATGGACCAACCAGACACTTGGGCTGACGAATAAGAAGCCGCCTGGTATCCTCCTCATACTGCATGTCCGAAAGGTCAGTGGCATGACGAAAAGCACGCCAGAATTCCTCCAGGTTCCTCAGCTTATTCTTCAACCTGTCATGTACCCATATATCTTAGATTTAGGTCTATTTTTTATGGGCATTGTAGGACCGGCGCTCTTTTCCCTTAAAATCGCGCCCAAAGGCGTCGAAATTGAGGTCCAAATGCGATGTGAGAATCAATCAGACCACTGTGCATGAAATGAGCCTTAGACCCAGATCAGGAACCGGGTTCTGACTGATCCCCGTTGCAAGAAGAGACAAGTCAGCGCATAAAATTAGCGTAGCCAGCATCTTGTACCAAAACCCCGTTGCGTGAATCAGCCTGTTTCACACCCTCTCTCCAGGATCAGTCCGAGTCACAAAAATCGGTATGATCTTCATCACGCTGACCTCACAGAGCCACCCAGCAATGTACGGAAGATTGTGGCGAGAAGGGAGCTTGTCATTATGTGCAAGTGTCCTTTTATGACAATTCCCCTCAATTCGCCTGCTGGGAGTAATACTAGAAAGTCCAACCTAGTTATCTGTCAGCTACCCCAGCCTGATCTGGGCCTAAACCTAAATGCATCTGTTTGGAGAGATTCACAGTTGGTATTGAGATATTGCCACAATCAGGAGATTCATCTGCCCCTTCATCAACCGCCGGCCTCCCACTCCTCTGACGTAGTTCTTACGCAGCTGGTATTTAGTATGGCTAAATAACCCAAGCCGGTCTCATGCCAAGCAACCCCTGCAAGCAACACAAATTACACCTGATGGCTAAATCACAACAGCAAAAAGCAAGCTCATCCTACTTTCCTCCCGGTATCTTCGGCCCAGAGGAACCATCGTATGCAATCAAGGCCTTGGTTCGCTCCTGGCTGACCATCCAGGAAGCTAAGGATATCTATCAACAGTTCCAGAAATCCTGCGTCAGAAACCGCCAGGTCCTGTGGAGCGGAATGGTCCGTGAAAAGGCGCAACAATGGGCAGAAAAACACCGGCTTCAGACGTTAACAACAGCATTGGGAACCCTCCTGAATCCTTCTCATCCCCATTGCCCCCGTCATCCGAAACCATCTGCCGGGTGGAGTAAATACATTCACGGTGCTTCAGTCTTATTTGCCTGGTATATTTCTCAGGGAGACTCGGTAACGGTCCTGTCGCAGCCTCCACCACAACGGTTCCATCCCTCCGGGCGGACATTCTATCAAACAGTAGAAGAGCCTATCATCAAGGGCGAGATGGGTAACAGGCCTGTCCAAAACATCACAGTCGTTCACCCATCTGTGGGAGGAAAGGCCGAGAACTTCAAGTATGAAATATGGCCCAACGACAAGTCGTCCCTGTGGACCAAGAACTTTGGGATACAGGAAGTTTTTACACGCTGGAGAGTGGTCAAGGAAGAGAAAAAGCGGCAAGTCAGTAATTATTTCAAGGTAAATCGCTGACAATGACAGAGCATGACCTGATTGATGAACAGCAGCCGTCAGAAGAACCAAGCGTGGGTTCAGCGGCCAAATCACCCGTTTTAAACACGCAGCAAAGTGAACTGAAATCAGCTAAGAGGAGGAAAAAGAAGAAGAAAAAGAAGATCAAGGTTATCAAAAGCAGGAAGGGGGGTGGAAACATCTTGAAATGCTCAACCAATGACAAGGCTGTTGGGAAACAATGCATAGCAGTGGGTATTCGGCTAGCAAGCAAGAAAAGGAACAAGAAAAGAAAGAAGGAAAATAGGGCGGAGACAGTGGGCTATTTGGAGAATTGAAAAAAAGAGGAAACAATATCAGGGCTCTCCGAAATAAGAGCGTTGGGGCGGCGGTGGTAAGGATGTGGGAAAGGATGGAATGATGTTATCAAGAACCTCGACAGCTAGAGTGGTTGAAAAGCAGGGCAAAAGTCTTCTTAAGTAAGCAAAACCGCACGACACATGAGCTATATGATTCTCCACTGCAATGTATAGAGTGAACTTGTGGTTCCCTTACCCCAGGACAAAACAAGAAGATTGCTAGGTTCTTTGGTGGCACTTGAAGCTAGATCTAGACCAGCTGGCTCGGATCTTCACGTTTTATCAACTCATCCATAATCGTCATGGAGACCGGGGTGTTTTATCCTCTACAAAGGCTTAGGTATGATATCCATATGAACATCTCTCAACTGCATTGCAAATTTGGTGAAAGCTTGGTCGGAGTATACTGGGATCTAGAGTTTGCACTTTTAAGCTTTACATGCTTCGAAAAAATGCAGGCATCAATACTAACAACGCAGTCCTGGCCAATATCAGACTTTTTGAGAAATGATGTTACTAGTTTTCAGTTAGTTAGATGCTTTGCACAAGCCGGTTTCTTATCCAGCCGTTTGAATCGTTCCACATCACGAAGATCTTCTCCCCGACTTAATTGCCTCCTTGGATGACTGAATTTATTACTAAGTCAGGTTCTTCTCCAATAATCTGACTAAAGGTTTGCAATTAACCTTTTATTTACGGTTACAGCATCTAGTTTTCAAGAAAAGACAGCGAAATTGTGTTGGTTGATTGGAGAATTCTCCAGGACAGACGGCATTATGAGTTATCCAGTTTCCAAGGGTAGGCCGTGAGCAGTGAGCTCGAGAGATCCAAGGGCCATCAGAATAGTAGAATCTACGCCTCGGAGGGTGTACAAAGAGCACTAGCAGTAGCCTGACCCTCAAATATCCCGGGGTTCTGGTATGTCCATGGGAGTATCGCAATGCGGTTTGAACACGCTTGGGGAGACAGGACCTGTTCTGCTTATAGGGCTTCATGAGAATACTCTACACTTTCATGGTTTATTACTTCCCAGTCATAACAATGTTACATAGGAAGTCGTGGCCGATGGAGTCTATAATGCTTATGAATGATCGACTCACTTTGAGAATTTCTCACCGTTTTGGGAGCTAACCAACCCTGAATTTAAAGATTGTCGGCTTTTCGCATCCATTTCCCGACTTCAAATCTCTCTCGATCGTCATGTCTGAGTGCTACTATTCTGCCGTGGCATATACTGCTTTGCCATCTCTCTCAGTCCGATTCAGGTCAATGAGTATCTCCGAAGGAAGCATAACATGCCTACCCCCAAGCGACGTCAACAAACCCATCCAATAAAAGCTCGCATTCCCCCGCTACGAGGCCTATTTAACGCCCCCATAGGACAGGGTAGTCTCTTATCTATGTAATTACATGACATCTTGGATCTGGCTGCTGAACGCTGATCATGGAGGGGTGCCACTGGATGGCTGCGATTGGCGAATCTCTCAATGTAGAAACATGTCATCATCAGCAGCCACCATATACTTGTCCAAAGTTGTCTAGGTGTATCCAAACAAAGTGCTCGAACTCGCTAGGTGAGCTCTATAACCACTGGAGTTATATTTAAATACATTCAAATCACGATGAGGCATTTGACCGTCAAAGGAACACGGATGGATACTTGAGGGAAAAGCAGGCTCCTCCTCACTGCTGTAAACTACCTGGATTTAATTCCAAGACCTCTCGCGTTACCATTGCACACATCTCGGCAAATTCCTCATCGCTCATCCTTCCTTTAGTTGTATACTTGAGCCTTAGAACGTTTTCAATCAAGCCATGAAACCCCTCTTTCCCATCACGGGCTGTGATCTCCCATTTCTCCCCGTCCCATACGTTGTAAAGAGTAGCACATGGGAGTTTCAACAAGTAGGCATACGTGCATACCTGTATTACGTGCTGGTTGGAAAGCTGCGAGACAAACTTGATCTCCCATACAGACTCGACGCCATCACCATCATTGCCGTCGGAACCAGATGAAGTCGCGACGATATCGGCTCGACCAAGAAGTTGGGATTTCTGACCATCAATGCTAAGCCGCTTCTTAGTTTCAACCTCAAACCTGAGATTTGCAGCAGACTCGCCGAGCTCCCCCCGGAGTCGACTCCGGGCTAGGGCGAGGTCATCAGGCTCTATCCAATCAAAGGCATGGTTTTCCATCTGAATGCTACGCGGGATATAGCCCGAGACCTCAGCCTCGTATTCACAGACCTTTCGACAAAGCCAGGAGACACCTTGCTGCGAACAGACTGGAGGAATTGTGGCAGCATCGCTTTGGTCGAGATTAAGAGTATCCAGCGTTCCAGCAATATCATGCTCAAACGCTGCGACAATGACAAGGCCATTCAAATCGCTCACAGCTTCGTGGAACCTCTTTCCTTTGTCCGAAATCACGACATCTGGGAGTCCGATGTGCTCACCCTCGGTTAGAGACGGGAGCGCCCGGATAGATAACTGCCTATCAACAATGACGTCGAGATGTTCATCTTTTATGTGCCGGGCTATGTCTCGGACCGCGATTGAGCGCGGCAGGGTTAGTCCACGCTCTAAGGGTCGGCCCGGAGCATCAGGCGGCTCAATCCTGTCCCGGTTTCTTGTCATGTTGATAATCTCGGCTGTTTCGTACAGAGCCTTGACCGATGTAAAAGGCATGAGCTTCTCCTCCTCGTTATGGACCAGGACAAGTTGTTCCGCGGCACGCGTCAGAGCAACAAAAACCTCGTTGGGACATCTGTCATTGGGAAGATCGCGGCCGAAATACTTAAAAAACGATGAGTCGACGCCAAAGAGGATTACCAAATCACGCTCGCTACCTTTGAATTGGTGAATGGTGGAAACACACATCTTGCCCTCGATTACCCTGTCATCTAGAGGAACCTCGTCGTCGATTGATACTGCGATAGGCACGTTGTGCTGCTTTGACAAGAGGTTGACCACGTCCTGTAATGGACCACGTTTACGCACAGCCGGTGCTATAATCGCCGTATTCCTAGCTCCGTAGCGTTTGATCAAGGTCGACAACTGCTCGGCCAGCGCGTAGCTGTTCCAAAGGTAGCATCTCAAGACAATGGGTTTAGGACCGAGCTTGGAGCTGGTGATGTATGATTCTCCATTGAGAAAAGTGTCGCCGATAAATCGAACTAACTGCTCTGATAGTCGAAAACTTTGGCTCAATTGAGCCTTGACAAAGGGATAGGGGCTGATAGGACCCAGCAACTCAGGAGCTGAAGTAAGGTAGCGGTCATCGGCACCACGGAATCTGTAAATGGATTGTCGCTCATCACCAAGGACGACGAGGCGGGCAGATTGGCCACCTGCCTTCTGGTCGTTGGCGAGGATGAAGCAGTTGGTTAGCCAGAAGAGGAGTTCGGTACAGTCCTGAAACTCGTCCAGTACAATGATGTCAAAGGGCGCGGAACTCCACCGGGGAGGTTTGTTGCGATCAAAAACTCCTTTTCTCTGCTCTGCTAAGATAGCGTCGTCGCGGACAAGGGTCTTAAAAAGTAAGCCGGCCATGGCGTGAAAAGTGAAGACTTCGCAATTAGAGTAGGTGCGAAGCCGTCGATAGGTCTCCAGCTGAAGCCTCTTTGAGTAGGTGAGCACAGCTACTCGCTTGCGTGGGTAGGCGGCTACAATAGCTTCAGCCGTAGCCGTTTTCCCCGAGCCCGGCCGGGCCGACACGACAACATTCTTGGTGCCGCAGAGGTCTGCAATCTCTTGTTGCTCCTTGGATGGGGTAAATGAATGTTTCTTTTTTCGCCGTTTAAGCAAGTTGTGCGTTTTTGTGAAGGAGCGGAGGGAGCCGGAAAAGTAAGAGACCTGGAACTAGTCTTGTCAGTGCTATAGATCTTTTATATCACCAGTGTCATCGTTGACGGCGCAGATGTTTTCCATCACTTACCAGACGATTGACAGTGTATGAGATTGGCCATGCACGGGCGACTGAGCGCCATTTCAAGAATGACTGGCCAAGCATCTTGGACTCCAATCCGCAAATCCAATGGAGGGGTACTGATCACGATGGTAGGCATGGAGATAGCGGTATGGGAATCTGCGTACCCTGATATAAAATTTCAAGGCTCAACTGGACAAGTGTGCATTTGAAACACCAAGGCTTGTTGAGGCCCACTGCCACGCAATTGAAAACCCCCTTGTGAAGCGAAGTCCCGACTGGTTCCTCCGACTGGCACAACTTGTACATACAGTGCCCAACCTCCGAACCACAATTTGCGGTGCGAGTCTCCAACCACACCTCCCTCTCAAACATCTCCATCGCCGTCCTCATAGATAACGCGCGGTTATCACCGCCACTAAGACGCACGAAGAACTATGGCCCTCTTTCAGCGCATCCCCGCATTACGGCCAACGTCGTAGTAGAATGAATCGTGCCCCTTCCCTCTAGCCTTCGACGCAGGCGGCCCTTGGTATTCCGACCGCCTCAAGCTGCTTCCAGGTTCTAACATGTTTATTGGATTTCATTCATAGCACACGGCTCTTTTGGCAAAGCTTGTAAACATTTTAGTTACATTGTCAAAGACGACGGGGCTTCTCAAGTGACGTTAATATGATGCAACGTGAAGCTTCTGTTCATTCCAAGGTTAAATCTAGCCTGCATAATCTCGATCTAGGTATCTCCTTGCTTGCGGTAAGACTGCCAACGCGTACTGTGCAAGGATCTAAACCAATTACGGTTAGTAGCTCTCTCAGCTCACTCTGATAGCAATATGATAATATCAGCTGTCTGCCATATTTATAAGACACTTAGATAGTGCCTTAGCAGCGGGGCGAATACCCGTTGGCAGTCTTACCGCAAGCAAGGAGATTTGGCTCTGCCCCTCCACCTTCTTTTTTATTCGTTCAGTGAAAGCTTTATCTGAAAAATTACTCACACCCTTCCTCCTAGATCGAGATTACGCAGGCGCCCTCACTGTTGCGCTGTCCTTGAGGTGCGGTTGAGCACATGCTCAACCACCGTCCATGCCATGCCATACCGTGCCGTCAAGGTACAGGTATTGTCACTCAAGGTCAACTAAATAGTTTATGTCAACATTTAAGCTTTAACATATTTGCTATTAAATCAGTGTTAACAAATGTGTTTTGCCAACCAATAGGCCCAAGGTAAAGAGTGGGCTGTCATCCCGCAAAAGTCTAGAGCGTGAGTCTCCCGAGACGATAATCACATGTAATTGAGAGAACTGTATTTACGCATTGGCAGGCGAGTTGCGCATTAAACTTTAAGCGACCTAAACTTTCCTACTTAGTAATCAATGTGAGCATTTGTTAGCGTAGTTGATACGAAAGATAAGGTTCTGCACCCAGATCCTCCGGTGACCTAAATCCGATCAGAGTTTTTGCAACTCTGTTACTGGAAGTTTCGGTGACGAGGAGGTTATATCGGTTTGTTGAATCTAGGTCGACCTTCAAAAGTTTGGGTTGTCTTTGTGACGTGAGCATGTTGCGAGGCCAACCAACCCTATGTGGTCCATGACGTACCACATCATGCTTTGATATCTTATGAAGCTCGTGAGGAATCTTCCATATGAATCCTATAAGCGCATTACCTCGAGAATAATAAGCTACTTCTCGCGGCCAGCCCTTGCATTGGCAGAATCCCTATCAAGCTATATGCTAATTGTAAATTAAGCTACAGTTCACCAGAACACGGAGTCCAATCACTCTTTAAGAACAACCTCACCCTATTCCTGATTCCTCTTTCCACTCGTTTTACAAGATGCCTTACTCCAAATAGACTTTTAGACACCATTACCAAGACGGACGCGGAATATCTTTGCCACCTCTTCTTGCCTGCTAACCTTCCGAACAGCGACGACGATTTACCCGAAAATGAGAGGTTGCTCATAGAATTTGTGCATCACTCCTTGGTATAGTTTCAGGGAGAATGTGGTTTTGAGACTGGCGCAGCAGTCAAGGCTTTCTTGGCTATGATTGGGCGCCTGCGGACGTCTAAAGATGCCCATGGATTCTTGGGCGCAGACGACGCGCAAACCGTCTCGCGATAACTCTCTATTGAAGGTGGTTTCATGGTGGCAGGATGTTAATACACAGACGAAACCTGTGTAGTCCGTTAAATTGAAGGTTTATCTTGGTACAGGAGGATGAGGGACCGACGCAATTAACAGATATCAAGGGTCAACTACGATACTCGAGTAGTAATACCTATATTCGACCCTATACACAAATACCCTAGGTGATTTGCGATTCTTCGTCCCAAGAGAATGTTATGATGCTTAGCAGATTGCTGCATCCAACTATCCGATCACAGTGCCATCCCACCAGCCATCCAGCTTCAGACGCACCAGGCTAGCCAGATGAGCTGAGCCATCGGCTTCTACAGCCCCATCGTCCATGCCGTCAAGTATGCGGCCGATATAATTCCCAGCAGCGCTGAGCTGTAAGATAAGACAAATTGCGCGATAAACGGTAAGAAGCCGGGGGTGCGGAGGGTCAATCGTTCGCTCAGGAGTCAGGAATAATTACTGCGTTACAGGGAAAACAGGGTGTGCCAACGCTTGGTCGAGTGTTGAGTCAGTCCAGTAAGTATGAGGCCTAGGTCTTGGCTCGAAGAAAAACTCGAAGTTGCCAAAGTCTTGATGGAGGTCCATCTCCAAGGTCAGCGCATTAAGAGGCCGACCAATATCTACACCATCGATCAAACTAACAACCCCATGTATCGAACATATCCAGTATTTGCCGTGCGATAACCTTAGACCTATTCTTCAATACAGTATTAGTTGAGGTTCTCAAGTTTTAAGTCAACTTACTAGTTCAGAGTTTGCTGTCGGGGTATTCAAGGAATGTGAGGACAATTACCTCCAAACTAAGACATCATCTGGTATTTTCTCTTTCATTTTAAAATTGAGCTGAACAAGCTGTTTTCCTATTTACGGCGACAGGGAATCAGGGTAGGGGGCATGGAAGCCGGAGACTGAAGAAATGCATGGGCCAAGCTTTCTTGTAGCCGGACCCAGAAAAAGTGGTATTAGGTGCCCAATACCAGTGGGAGTTGGTACAGTAGGGACTACTGGACTACTGGATTGCAATGGATTGGATGTTGGTAGGAGTGTAAGAAGAGCACTCGGATGGTATGATGAGGGTTGGCGAATAAGAATTAAGAGTGGGTGGGCACGGACAGTCAAACCCGAGGGTGAGATGATTGATATTTTGAGAGTTTTGAGGAGTGATAAGTGAGCACGGACACTTACCCCCAGGATTGAAGGGGGATTTTAAGGGATTTAGAGTGAGGAGGGTGCACGGACACCTACCCCCAGGTTTGGAGGTGGAAGAGAACTCGAAAGAGGCATAATTTCTAGGCCTAACCCTGCCAAATACGGGCAGTTTTCGCTCAGCAATAATCGCCAGTTAGATCTTAACTGGATAGGCAATAACGCGGACAGTGGGTGCGAGGCAAATAACTATACACGGCTGAAGTTGGCTGAAGGAGAGATTTTTGGGCCGCAGCCTGGGACATTTGATTGAGTGGAAACCAGGGTCTTAGTGCTTGGCTCATTCTCACTTGGTCATTATCCACAAAGAAGAGCACATCCTGCTCGCGCAGGAGGTGTCTGGGGACCATCGTCTACATGCTAAAGCAGAGCGGATATGGCGAGGCGGTGAGGAGTCATCGTGCGCCGAAGACAACGTGACGACGCCGTGGCTCCAGGACCCAAAGTGGTCATATTACATAGCGTCATGGCTAAGACTAGCTTTTCGATTTTGCCTGTACTTCCCTAAAAACTTGTATATCAAGAAGATCAGCTGGTGCACATGGTTTGGTCGTCCGCTAGTCAAGTCAGGGTAATACAAGCCGATGTTTCCTTGATAACGAAAACGACGGCTTGTATTGTTAAGAATTGAGAATCATCATGTATCACTATCGAACCCATAGGAGCCGCAAGGATAATGGAATCTTGATGCAGCGTGTGTCACAGGCGGCTTTACAACCCCAGGTGGAATTGTCTCAGTCTAACTGCCACAGCTCTGGAGCAGCCTCAGGCCGTGATATTGCTTTTTGTCTGGGCAGACCCTGTTAATTGGTTGGTTGGCTGGGTCATGTGACTTAGGAGTCTCGATGGACTGTTATTGGGCCCTTGAGATGCAGTGAAACCAACAGTTGCCACCAGAAAGGGGGGTTGGGCATTTTTCGTGTCGACCGATTCTGCCTTGAAGCTTACAACTCGTTTTACTCTCGTACACGCGTCTAGCATTACCCGAAACCCTAACTAACTGGTATCCATTCCATCAGGTTTGTTAGCGTTTGGAAATAGTGGCCGTCCCCGCTGAGGCAGATCGTCGGAGCCCTACGCCGCACACTGTCACGTCGCGCCCCCACCAAACACGACCTTGGCCAAGTCGTACAATGTCGGCTCAAGAGATTCTCGCCAAGTTCCAGGATATCAGGATAAAGCTCACAGAGTACGATCAGCAGTTTAAGAAGATTAAATCACCTCAGACAGTTTACGACGAGAGAGCATCTTCTATTCAATCTCGCATCAGCCAGGCATGGACCCAGCTAGCTTCGGCCCCAGCGTCAAGTGTTTCTATCCTTCAGGATGAGATTGTCAGACTCGGCGGTCAGTTGAAAGAGCTGGAGATCGACCACAAAGCAGGACTTGAGGCTGAAGAAGAGAAATACCAAGAGCGGCTCCAGGACACCATGGGTGTCCTCTACCGGGATCTCATTAGCGTCATGGAGCCTCATCGGGTAGAATCGACGTTGCGGGGACTTTCAAATCGCGAGGCTTCTCAACAAGACATTGGTATGACAACTGATTCTGCCCAGCTGCATCCATCTTCTTTTGGGACGGGTAGTACAAACAAAGACACGAACGGTCAGGTGGTGAGTCTTCCGAGGTTATCCAACCTAACCTGACCACGACTAATGGCTATAGAACAAGCGGAAAATCGACCAACCGGATGTTTTAGAGCCTCCAAAGCGCCGGAGAGTCGGCAGGCCCAGACGATCCGAGCAGCTAGCCAGCCAAATGCCTCACGAAAAGAATGCCCCCAAGAGCCCACCACCTCGTGGACAAACCCGACGTAGCCACAGGCGCCATGGTGACGACAAACCAACTCAAGAGCAAGACTTTGAGGGCATCACTGATCCAGACCCGGGCGAAGTGTACCTCGCCTTCTGGGGAAAGTCAAAGGAGTGGCTGGCCGTGCTCGTCCTCCCGATGCAAGATCTCGAAGAGATCGGAGTGAGCGGTACTCTTGAGACGCTCCGACTAGCTGAGATTATGCCACTCTGTTACGAATACGACAAACCGACAAAACGCCATGTCTGGCGGGAAGGGTACAATGAGGGACAAGAGTTGGTCACAGAGCGCGAATTTCCTGTCATGTACTTTGACGGCCAAGACTTTCCGGCCAAGAGCGCAGTGGGCTGGGTTGCCGCCAAGGACCTGCGCGTTTTCGACGTCAAGAATTCGAACAAGCTTGTTCCGCACGTTCGGTCAGTTCGCAAGTTTCTGAAGACCCGTGTTGCGGAGAGGAGACCGGAGGAGGAGGAATCAAATGAGCCAGATGAGAGTGTTCAAGATGGTATGTCTAAGGGAATCCGGCTGACATGTTCGTTTGTTAACTTTCATCATCAGATGCTGAAGATGAACCTCTTGCAGCACCATCGCCACAAACTCACCAAACACGGCCACCAGAAATTCATCTAGAACCATCACCAGACGCTCACCGAGAACTATCTCCGGAAAACTCCCGGGGTGAAGAGCGGGTTGAGCAGGTAACGGCAGTAGAAACATCAACGAGGCATTCCAGTCCTCGTCTTCCAGCAGCTGTGCCAAATACTCTGCCTCAAACACAACCTCAACCAAAGCCTGAGCCCAACATAGAAGTAATATCTATCCCGAGTTCTGAGCCGGATGAGCAACCGACCGAGGCCTTGAATCCTGTCGAGCCTGAGATACCGAGGCTGCCAAGCCAAGTCAGACTTGAACCCCAGCATCAGCCAAACCCAACAAACCAAGCGAGTCATACAGGAATAGGAAACATCGAGCACCAACCACAGGGTACTTCGTTGAGGCCCTCTGAAGCATCTATGCTGGCGCAAGCTGCACTAACCGGGGTCAGATCTCCATGTCCAGCAGACTCAACGCTGGAGAGGCCTTCCACAGCGAGCAACTGGAGCCAGGGATCTCCTATCTTTAGGCAGCATCACATCGACGTCGTAGTGTCGTCGTTGATGGCCAGGTCAGATCCTTCACAGCCCTTCCGGATCCAAGACATTAGTTCCGACGCCTTTCGATACCCTCACGCCGAACAAGTAGCGCACCTCCCAGCCATGGGCCAGTCTAGGGAAAGTACCTCACTCTCCAAGACCAGGAGTGGATCATGCCATAGCTGCAATGCATGAAGCTCTTAACCAACCTAGCGTGCCAGAGGCGAGACCACCAGACTCTGTCGATGCCGCCCTGTCCGCCATGCAAGCAGCCCTTGACCTCGACTCAAGACAACGCTCGGTGCCGAATCTCACGCTGCCTCAGCCACACCCCAGTCTACCGGCTGTGCGGCTCCCATCTTCAAACTTCACGGCACTGTCATCAAGTTTCGGGGCCTTGACGCTTCCCTTGTCCCTACCGCCAATTTCCTCCGTAATGGAGTATGATCCAGCGTTCCAAACACCACCTATCCTACAATACAGGAACCTCAGTAGCGCGAATAGTGCTTCACGTGGAGATAACTACCTTGACACCCCAAGGACGTCAGTATTGACGAATTCCCGGCAACTAGCCTTCACCGCCCCGGAAACACCTGCGTCGCACGCGGTGAGAATAGCACCCGCCTCGGCCGCCTGGCCATACGGACTTCCTGTGCCCCTCATTGTTTATCTAGAGGATTATCTACGAGGGCGCCATCTTCCACCTGGCATGAATGGATTGAAAGACGATTCTGGCAAGTACAAGTGCCCTCTCTGCAGTGGGAAGAGGAAGGGGCCGAAAGGCTGGGTCAGTGTGGCCTCTTTTGGGGGCCACTTGGCTCAGCACTGGCCGGATTTAGAGAAGGTGCTCAGCTCTCCACAATGAGATGACCGCTTCAAATGAGGGACGGTGGAGACCATGAGGGATCGAGTAGGAGAATGCGAATTGAGGTCTTTACTTTAATTAACATATTTCAAATCTAATTATTAAGCTCTTTTAAGTAATTTCCAAAGGTTTATATTACATAATTCAATTCTTAGGTGTGTAAAATAACAATATGTAAGTATAATAGATAAATAACGTACATGATAAGCGAGTTGGCCAGGCAAGCGAGTTGGCCAAAAATCCCTCACCTAACATCTTCTCGATTTGATCAATTGATTCTCAACCACCTAGCATGTCATCTACTAATTATGAGGCTAGAATGCTTCTTGCCCTTCAGGCTTATCAAAATCAACCAAAACTTAGCTTCCGATAGGCTGCAAAGATCTATAAGGTTAATCGCAATACTCTCATTAATCGCCATAAAGGGATCCAATCTCGACGCGATACTATCAATAAATCGCGTCGACTATCTGATCTAGAGGAACAGATCATTATTCAGTTCATTCTCGACCTAGATTCACGAGGATTTCCCCCTCGGCTTCGTGGTGTTAAAGAAATAGCTGATCAATTACTTGCCGACCGCGACGCGCCGCCAGTTGGCACGCGTTGGGCTTCAAACTTCGTTAAGCGACACCCAGAGATTAAGACACGTTTTTTTCGTAAATACGACTACCAAAGAGCCAAATGCGAAGATCTAATCATTATCTATAACTGGTTTATGCTTATGGCGAATATAATCACGAAGTATAGTATCCGACTAGATGATATTTATAATATTGACGAGACTAGCTTTATGATGGGCATGATTTAGAGCGGAATGGTTGTCATAGGCATAGAAAGGCGTGGAAAGCCAAAATCGGTGCAGCCTAGAAACCGAGAATGGATTACGGTTATTTAGGCGATTAACGCGGATGGCCAAGCGATCCCGCTGTTTATCATCGGTGCGGGCCAATATCACCTCGCCAACTGGTACTGGGATAGCAACCTCCCGGGCGATTGGGCTATTACAATGACCTAAAATGGCTGGACCGATAATGAGACCGGCCTTGAGTGGCTTAAGCACTTTGATCGGTGCACAGCCAAGCGATCAAATAGTCGCTATCGTCTTCTAATCCTTGATGGCCACGAAAGTCACCACTCAATCGAATTCGAGAGATATTATGAGGAGAAGAAGATCATCAGGCTTTGTATGCCACCTCATTTATCTTATCTACTTTAGCCCCTTGACGTCGGATGCTTTAGCGTGCTTAAGAACGCTTATGGCCGAGAAATAGAGCTTCTGATTAGATGCTCTATAACCTATGTTTCGAAG
This sequence comes from Fusarium phalaenopsidis, assembly GCF_050370095.1. Taxonomy (NCBI): domain Eukaryota; kingdom Fungi; phylum Ascomycota; class Sordariomycetes; order Hypocreales; family Nectriaceae; genus Fusarium; species Fusarium phalaenopsidis. The sequence goes on along the minus strand of NW_028145420.1, from coordinate 198,121 downwards.
ACTGAGTTCTTCCCGGCCTTCTACGCCGCATTTTAGGCCACCATAACAGAAAAGAATATTAAGTTAGCCTTCAGAGGGGCTGGCCTTGTTCCTCTTGACCCGGAAAGTATGGTCTCGAAGCTTAATGTGTAGCTATAGACTCCAACACTGGCTGAGGAGGTAGCTAAACCGTCGACCCCTTGGGTTTTAAAGACCCTAAAGACTATACTTGAGGCTTAATCTCAGTCTGAATACCTCGAGAGACGAGTTATAAGGCATAAAAGTAGCTCCCCAGAGTTAATTCTAGAAGCTATATGGTCTTCTTCTAAGGGAATAAAGATAGTTATGCATGAGGTTGCCTTATTAAAGGCTAGGGTCAAAGACCTTGAACAGGCGAATGAGATACTAAGTCGGCGCCGGAGGGCAAAAAGAACCTGGCTATAGAAAAGAGGGGTTATGACGGTAGAGGAAGGAAGGCAGGTAATTGATCAAATGGATGTTGATGCGTAGGTAGTGGCGGAATTATCGAGAAGTGGTGGTTAAGGAAGGTTGGCGCGACCGGGGGTTCGGCATTGTGGTGTCTGCGGCAAGCCCGGTCATAATGCAAGAATATGTCAGGTAGTAATTGAGATATCTGGGGAAGAGTATAGCGAGTAGTTTTAATTGATTAAATGGTTTGTTGTATTTTTATTGCGATTTCTAACTAGAAGGTTAAGAAAAGTGGCCAACTCGCTTGCCTGGCCAACTCGCTTATTATGTACGTTAACAAGTTATAACAAGTATAGTAATAGGTGTAATAATAAATAATAATAAGTAGTTATTAGTACTGCTTACTAGAATTAAGATATAGTAGGGGTTAGAAATGAAATAAACGAAAAGCCATTATTCTATTATAACTCTAGTAATTCCTCCTTAAAGACTGCAGCTCTTGCGGGTAGACTAACGCCGCTGTCTAGGCGCGCTGTCATGACGCTCATTCGATTAATGGGAGACCATGCGACTCGCAGATACTGTGAGCTGGGGGCCTGCAAAAACCTTTCCCTCTGCTCATATACTAAAAGACCTCGCAGGCATACGCTAAAGTCGCCAGTAAGTCTTCGCGTCTCAGCTTGTCTTATCCCACCTTATGTACGCCAAGGATGCCAATAAGGGATACTTGAGGGCTGTCTCATTCCTACGAAGATACACATTTCGACGCCCGGAAAGAGACCACATTTCAACTTGATGCCATCCTCTCTGTTTGGGTGACGGCGGGTTTGAGGCCAAGCCCAGTGGAGGTTCCCGTTGAACCCGAGGTTGACTGTCCTTTGGATGATCCCAACCAAGTGTGATGAAGTTGTTTCTGCCAATACAACCTGCTCGAGCAATTAATCCACTCGATATTTTCCAACCGCAAATTTAAGTCAACTAGCAGCGAACCTCATCGGCCGACTTTAACCACGCCTGACAAGTGCTGTGCTGATTGTTTCCACCACATCACAGCGCCACTCATAGCTTGCACCCACTCATGAGGGCCCCTGATTCTCCACAGTGGACGCCCGCAGTATTCGGTCGTTGTAGTCAGCTCTCAACGCTCTTTCCCTACTTGACAACACTTCTGGCTAAGTTTTATTGCGTCTCTTGCTCGTTTGGATGCTGGGTATAATTTGCCACTGTGTCGATTTTCCTCCACGTAGCCCACGTGCGATGTATTGATTCCGGTTATATTAAGACTTTGTGCCCCTTTATCTGCTTCCCAAAGGCTGTCATGTATGCCTTCTCACAGACCAGCCAAAGCCCTCTCCCACCAAGGCACATACTCATCTCGACACCATTTCGCTAGTCTACGAAGAGCAGCAGTGATGACATAACAGCCATGGGACGAATCAGAGGATCCAATCTTGATGCTCTCCCAGATGATCTAGGAAACCATTGTCAGCAAAGTGCAACTGGGATCTAAGTGACAACATACCATTCTGTCGTGCCTGCGCTCAGCAAAGTCAACACGCCAGTTAGCGCCATTGATAAAAACGATGGGAAGGATAGGTAATCCTTCTCTAGACACGCGAGGTAGGCTCTCAAGATGTCGAAAATGAGCCCGAACCCATGTTCCAAGCTGGGCTGGGCCACTGAGCTCGCCATTGGATTTGGGATTCTTAGTCTCAATACTGATGGCTATAGGTGTGTTGCGCTCATCGCTGAGCTTGACGTGGGCGACTCGGTTATTTTGGTTGAGAAATTTGAAACGCTGGATTAACGAGTAAAGACGAGAGCCCTCGTGTGGCTCAATAAACATGCCATAGTCAACCTTTGCATCTTTCAGAAACGGATCTGGGTCACGTAGTTCTGGGTATATTCGACATTGTGTTCTGCTTAGCTGTCAGCGTTCCAGAGGGACATAATACATAAACCATGTTCTCGAAACATACATGTTCTCATATGTGACATCTTCGTCACCCTCGTCCAGTGCAATCTCCAGCAACGGAGAGTGAACACTGTCGTTCCAGCTCGATTCATGAGATATGCGCGTCTTACACTTGACGGTCCGACGGCGGATCGAACATATTCGACGGTAAATGTACTCGTCGTTCATCATGACAGTCTCGTCCGAAGTCACAGGCAAAAACCAGCTATCTTGGGGTGGGTTCGGAAAACCTTCTTGTTCCGTGATACGGGCCTTGTCAGGCAAGTTAGTATCCAAAAGGGTACGTTTGAGAGTGAACAACATACCTTCATCGCGTGCGGAATAACCTGGCCGTTATTGAGGTCTGCCAAGTCCCGCATAAGAGCAGTAATCTTGTCAATGTCCTTGACTTCCCTGCGTTGAAGAGGATACTCTTTTGCGCTACGCAACACGAGTTCTCGCTTCCGAGGACTTGATGAACCAGAGGCTGCTGACGACATGGACATGCTCGACCCGCTCTCAGAGGGGACATATCCTAAACTTGCATTTGAAAGCTCCGAAAAAGCCGGTGCTGTTGTTGGGAGCATCGTCAGCAACACTCTGTAGGAGAGGCATGTCCAAATCACAAACCATTTTGGGTAGGGGTAGCGTCGACATCGATGGGCACGGTTTTGACCTTCTTGCTCGGGCTTGGAGTGCGAGGCGACGTCATGTTTTCAATTTCGTGGTCATACAAATGCCTTGAGTCCTCGGTCTGTCTGATCCATGCCTTGATGAATGTGGACGTTGGGTCAGGCAGGGAACCGCCGTCGAGATACCACATGAGCTGATAGTGTGTGGTTGAAGATTCTGGGTAATGGTTGGTGAGCTAGTATATACAGCGCGTGTGGCCGAGGAGGGACGGGTTGGTATCTGTGGCCAGCAGTCTCGTAGAGCAATGCTGTCGCATTGTTGGGTGTTGGGCACTGTTTGTTGTTTGAGGGGCAGCCCGGTTGGTGGGGCAACTCTGGCTGACATAAGCTGGGGAGCCAATTGAATCGCGGACCGTCTTTGGAAACGGCTACCCTAGACCGAAAGGCACTCCACTTAGTTCTGCTTTCTGAACTCTCTCCTGTAAAAACTTTTTCTTGGCACGCGCTGTTAGCGCGCTGCATAGATACTCTTGAATTTCCGTGGCTCAGGCTCCGACCCGTCTGAAAGGGGAGACCTGCTTAGCTAAGCCGCCGCGCTATACCGAATTGAATTAAACGTGAGCCAAGACTTTCTTATGTCAGCGACCAACTTATCAAACTTCATGTTACGCGGCTTTGTTCAAGCCCGCGCATCAACGGGCTCACGTGCCCCGGGTCTTTCGGGGCATCCCAAAGGAATCCTTTGTCTTTCGCCACGGCTACCATCATCTTCCTTCTAGCAAGCTTCAGTATAATACAACCATTTTGCCTACCTAGCTTTGTGTGACCTAAGAAGTCGCAACTGTAACACTTCAATCCATTTAATATTCTAAACCACGATAACTTATTCCATAAGATAGTGAAAAATATGGGAGTAGTCTCATTCTATTGCATTTTTCTTGCTCTATTATTCATATCATCTTTTCTCTGTTCTGATAAGATTTTGTTTTCGGAACTCACCGTCATCCCTAACCCCCATTTCTCCATATGAGTCTAGGTCCCCTTGAATCCTGCAGGAAGGGGAAAAAAGGCCAATTTCACACACTTTCAACACTACCTTTTACATCAAGGTCATACCTAGTGGTAAGTGGACGCTAGAAGATGATATAGTACGTAGCATGAGACGAGATAGCTGCTCCTGGGTCGAGATATAGAGCCCTTCCGCATCGATCCAAAGGCACCATCCAAGTTCGGTACTTGGCCAAGCTCAAAGATTGGCCCGATCTGGCAACGGAGATCGGCGGCCGAACCAGCGGTCTGTTGAGAACTGTCGATGTATAATACCAGTAGTTGCAAACCTCTTGTGATTCAGTCTAAATTCCGTAGACGTCGGTGAATAATGAATAACAGACTTGCTAAAGGTCAAAACCACCAAGAATCTAGGCACTTCGTGAACGGTGAACAGGCATTGCAATAACCTCACCGTAACCTCCGCAAAGCACCAAACCGTCAATACCAGACAAAAGAGTACCTCGGACGCTTGCGAGGACCGAAGAGTTCCTCGAGCATTCGAGAAGGTCCTAAGGCTGAGGAAGAGAGTACATGTTTGACGTTTATATGTAGCTTGAACATAGAAGTGTCACAGTTCTTTCTTAGCGCATGCCACCGGTAGGTCCGGTATGGCCGGTATTGATATCTTGGGCGCTCACCGAAGCACTAGAACGTGAGAGTCCTCGCAACATCGGATACCTACGCCAAAGCGGATCCCTCCTTCAAAGCACTCCGCACACAAGCAGAAACACCCACTGTCACACACGCTGCAATAGTAGCCGCAACCTTCCCGGATGCTCAGCGTACAGGCGTCGCACCAAGCGCCTTGGGGATCAAACGGAGTAGAGATGGCATCATCGGGAGTAGGGTCGTCAGGGATACGACCACCAGCCCTTTCAGCCTGCATCAAGAGCTGGAGCACCCGAGGATTGCCAGTGCGCCGTGCCCACCATACCAGACCCCGGCCGACACCGTCTTGCTTCTCGATGATAGCGCCTCCAGCGATGAGAAGGTCCACCACTTTGAAGTGACCGTTCGCTACCGCAGCAAACAGTGATGTCGAACCGTACCAGTCCCTTGTGCCTAGGTTGATCCGCCCGTCTGAAAGCAGAACTTGTACCACTTGGTGTTGTCCGTACCTGGAAGCTAGGAAGAGCGCTGTGCGGCCAAGGAGGTCTGTTTTGCTGGTATCAACACTAGGAATTTCTGCTAATAGCTTGACCACCTCGACATGGCCGTTTCTTGACGCTGCATGCAGTGGTGTCCACCCAATCTTCTCCGCGACCGCGACATCGGCCCCCTTCTCGAGAAGTAGCTTGACCACTTCAATATGGCCCTTGCTTGACGCTGCATGCAGTGGTGTCCACCCATTCTTGTTCGCAACCGCGACATCGGCCCCCTTCGCGAGAAGTAGCTTAGCCACCTCGACGTGGCCGCTGTCTGATGCTGTGTTCAGTGGTGTCCATCCATTCTTGTTCGCGGCCGCGACATCGGCCCCCTTCGCGAGAAGTAGCTTAGCCACCTCGACGTGGCCGCTGTCTGATGCTGTGTTCAGTGGTGTCCATCCATTCTTGTTCGCGGCCGCGACATCGGCCCCCTTCTCGAGAAGTAGCTTGACTACTTCGATATGGCCCTTACTTGACGCTGCATGCAGTGGTGTCCACCCAATCTTCTCCGCGACCGCGACATCGGCCCCCTTCTCGAGAAGTAGCTTGACCACTTCAATATGGCCCTTGCTTGACGCTGCATGCAGTGGTGTCCACCCATTCTTGTTCGCAACCGCGACATCGGCCCCCTTCGCGAGAAGTAGCTTAGCCACCTCGACGTGGCCGCTGTCAGATGCTATGTTCAGTGGTGTCCACCCATTCTTGCTCGCGACCGTGACATCAGCCCCCTTCGCGAGAAGTAGCTTAACCACCTCGACGTGGCCGCTATCGGATGCCGTGTTCAGTGGTGTCCATCCATTCTTGTTCGCGGCCGCGACATCGGCCCCCTTCTCGAGAAGTAGCTTGACTACTTCGATATGGCCCTTACTTGACGCTGCATGCAGTGGTGTCCATCCATCATTGTTCGCGGCCGCGACATCGGCCCCCTTCGCGAGAAGTAGCTTGACCACTCCGATATGGCCCTTACTTGATGCTATGTTCAGTGGTGTCCACCCAATCTTCTCCGCGACCGCGACATCGGCCCCCTTCTCGAGAAGTAGCTTGACCACCTCAACGTGGCCGCTGTCTGATGCTATGTTCAGTGGTGTCCACCCAATCTTCTCCGCGACCGCGACATCAGCCCCCTTCTCGAGAAGTAGCTTGACCACTTCGATATGGCCCTTGCTTGACGCTGCATGCAGTGGTGTCCATCCATTCTTGTTCGCGACCGTGACATCAGCCCCCTTCGCGAGAAGTAGCTTGACCACTCCGATATGGCCCTTACTTGATGCTATGTTCAGTGGTGTCCACCCAATCTTCTCCGCGACCGCGACATCAGCCCCCTTCTCGAGAAGTAGCTTGACCACCTCAACGTGGCCGTTGTCTGATGCTGTGTTCAGTGGCGTCCATCCATTCTTGTTCGCGACCGTGATACCAGCCCCCTTCCCGAGAAGTAGCTTGACCACCTCGACGTGGCCGCTATCGGATGCCGTGTTCAGTGGTGTCCATCCATTCTTGTTCGCGGCCGCGACATCGGCCCCCTTCTCGAGAAGTAGCTTGACTACTTCGATATGGCCCTTACTTGACGCTGCATGCAGTGGTGTCCATCCATCATTGTTCGCGGCCGCGACATCGGCCCCCTTCGCGAGAAGTAGCTTAGCCACCTCGACGTGGCCGCTGTCTGATGCTATGTTCAGTGGTGTCCACCCAATCTTCTCCGCGACCGCGACATCAGCCCCCTTCTCGAGAAGTAGCTTGACCACCTCAACGTGGCCGTTGTCTGATGCTGTGTTCAGTGGCGTCCATCCATCATTGTTCGCAACCGCGACATCAGCCCCCTTCTCGAGAAGTAGCTTGACCACCTCGACGTGGCCCTTGCTTGACGCTGCATGCAGTGGTGTCCATCCATTCTTGTTCGCGACCGTGACATCGGCCCCCTTCTTGAGAAGTACACTAACAACGTCTATAGTCCCGTTGGCGCAGGCGATGCCAAGAGCTGATCTTCCCAGACTGCTGGTCTCATTCACATTCAGTTTAGTGATCAGGGAAATTGCTGTATCCGTCAAGTGCAGCTTTACTGCGTAGTATAGAGGGCCAGGGGGGATAGTCTCGGCCTCTTTGCCCTGTCGTTCTGCATCCTCTGACTCGATCAATGCTCTCCAAGCATCCCAAGCAGCATTATCCCTGCTGAGAAATTCAATGGACAGCCTGGCTGTTTCCGCGTTATTGGGTAGGCCCGAGTTGACATGTTGATGCCAGGTCGTTGCCGCATACCTTCGAAACGATACGCCAAGAGGAGGCGGAGAATCATAGAGAACGCCATCCCAAACTTGGCGTAAGCTGACATATTGAAGGCAGGCTTTGGCAAGCACGGTGTTTTGGAGCTTCTCGTGAGAGATTTGCAAGCGATCGTTCTGCCGAATCCAGCCTGGCGTAGGGAGCTGACGAAGAAGATATTGTCGGACGGAAAAGTGTGGTAAATGCACTGTCCGTCGGCCTGGAGAAGGATCGGCGGGATCATTCCTGACCTCCAAGAGAGGGCCGCAAAGACCAACTATTTCGCTGTTGACGTAGTCATCATCCACAGCATCGGGAAGATCTTCCAATGGCAGGTCCTCGGATTCGAGAATAAGGGCGGCTTCGGTGATCTCGCAGACAGTCAGGGGTCGTAGTGCAAATGCGGTCCATCGCAGCAGGGCGAAGGCTCGGTGCCTCTCCCATTCTCCTAACCGGGTGACTCTAGTCCAATTATGGTCGTAGAGATGGTCAAGCCCAGTTGGAGTGTTTGCAATAGCACTCTGAAGTTGTTTCTTGTTCATCCCTCTCCTAAGGGATTCCTCTTGCATCTTAAGCCAGAGGAACTGGCCGTGGCATCGATCGGTCATTGCCTCGGAGAGGGACGACCGGACATCATCGCTTTTGTTGGGGAGTTTCCTGTTGACGATGGACCGGGAGTAGGCGGCAGTGTCGGATCGGACGTCTTCGGGCATGATCTTGTACTCGGCAAAGCTCTCGCGCGCGTCGTCTATGAGGGCGTGTCGGATCTCGGGCTCGTCACGGCTGACAAAAAGGACTCTGGCATTCGTCCCGGCCACCGCACCTGTAACATCATGGAGAAACTTAGCAACCGAGGTGCTGCTGTTGTCTAAATAGGTACATTCGTCCAGACCGTCGGCAACTAATGTGCAGCCAGGAATCGCATGGAGGAGCTGCGTGAAGAGCGTGATGACGGCTGCCCGCGTTGCGACGGGATCCGAGTCAGACTCCCATTTCTGGCGGACGTGCTCGAATGCACCCTCATGACACGACACAATCTGGGAGATCCATGATCGTAGCGCCAAGTAGGGATCTTCGCGGCTCTCAAGGTTGGAGGTAAAGAAGAAATGCGCGACGGGCACGTCGAGGATAGACGAGAGGTGTTCCACGATGTGGGCGCAGAGAATCGTCTTTCCGAACCCTGCAGGTCCGTTGACCCAAAGCAGCTTTGGTCCCGCGGAAACCTCTATCGCGAGCCAATGCCGAAAAGCAGGCCGGTCGAGTATCCAGTCGCACGTGCCGTTTACCCTCTCCCGGAGGGAGTCGTGGTAGCGTTCGTTTGGAGAGCAGCGGCCGAGCCAGGAGTGGAGTTCCCGTCGCGTCTCGGCTCCGCGACGTTAGCTCGGGGCTAGGAAGGCTGGGTGTTGCACTTTACCTCTAATCTCCCCCTCGATCCGAGCCAAGATCTGCCGTATCTCGACAGGCCACGCGTGACCCGGGGTAGTCCCTGCTCTTGGTTAGACGGCAGTGTCGTGCCAATATTTAGATCCATACCCAGTGCGAGTGTGTCGGTGCGCCCTGTGTCCGGTTTGTGTGCCCGCCGCGTACTCTCCCCTGTATTCGGGGGCACCAGGTTATGTAGTTCCTGCACCAGCTTTTCAAATAGCTCGACTTGCTCCGTGCGTCCTCCCTTGCCCCAGAACGCCCAGGCCATCTTCCGTCTTCTCGACTCGGACGTCACAGCGTAGGGCCAGTGCAAGCCCGACGAGTCGTCATCGCCCGGCCCCGTGGCCCGAGTCCGGCGTGGAGGTGCGTTGCTCGCATCGCAAATGGTCTTGATGATGATATGTAACACATCCGTCACCACCGTAGACGTGTCTTTGTCGTCCAGGGCAGAGTGATGATCGGGCAGCAGCTTGCCTTGCCCGATCCCCACACCTGGGCCCCATCGCTCAAAGCGGGCCCTGGCAACCTTGAACCGAGTGTCTAAAACGTGCGAGTCAGTGCTGAATGTCTGGTAAGATTGTACTTTGTCGACTGCCTCCAGGCAGGAGTTGAAGAGCCCAGCAAGCCCGGCGACCCCAATAACGAGGCCGGCAGTCTCCATGGCGATGTGTCGTTGAGGTGACAGGTTTGAGTTGATGAGGGGTGCCTCGTGTTAAATCTCTCACTCAGCCACTCATGCACGACCGTACAGAGCCTGTCAGTGTGACCATGCAGGGTAGTGTTTGGCGCTTTTGCCAGGCTGTGACAGCCTTATCGTGTTAATTGTGTCTACCCATGGTGGCAATGGGCTCTTCCAACGCATGAGCTTAGGCATTGAGAAGCACAACGACAGCCGCGTCTTCGAGTGTCTCTTCAAGAACTTTTCCACCTTCGAACAGACGACGCGGTCAACACCCTCTCAGTCCGATTTACTACACAAGAGTATTGGGATCATTAAGAGGAGACCTAGGACGGTGAAGAAGGTGTGACAAAATCTGCTGTTTCAAGACACAGGCAATGGTAATCTGCTTTTGGAGAAATTCATGATGAGTCAAGCTATCGTGGACTGGGAAAGAAATGATGGTATGTCTTTCGAGCCAAGCGATGCCGAAGACCTGGGAGGTTGTTAGGGAAGGGCATTGAAGCCAATGGCTAGACGTGAAGTCTTGCCCACCTCTTGGCAAAAGATGACATAGACGTTGGAGAGCACAGACGACTACTATATAGGGAGTAGAATGGGACAGTGCAGATTTGAACTCTCGGTAATACACCGTCTAATCACCTAACTTGCGATCCTACTGTACACAGTCGACCGTGCACGCGTCGCGTCTTCCTGTATCCGTATTTCATTTAATTCCAACACTGACGAGTTTGGCGACAGTAGCGCTCGGGCCAGCCGCCACGCTCTGCCGTAGAGCAACGCAGAATTACCCCACCAACTGCAGGGTAAGATACCGAGATTGCGGAAACAAACATTCTCATCCATCGCAAACTGCCCATCGCGCGTTTGGACATGGACATTCATGCCTGGCTAGAGAATATCAGAGTCAGTCGCCATTGCGTGGTTGCAGGTTCTCGGACCATCAAGCGACGACGCCTCAATCTGCTGACACCCGAAACTTCTATTACATCTGGTAGCAAGGCTTCACCGAACATGCTCAATACACGCGAAAGGAGCCCACTGGAAGTGACAATTCCCGCTCACAACGCTCTGGAGGCATTCACTCCGAGATCCAGCTCGATCAGCCTTCTGAATTCTCGCCCCCTGGGTCCGGACGGCTCTCCCTTCAAACAATTCCACTTTTGGAGACTCCAGCCAGGTGGGATTGACTACGGAGACCTTGCGCACTTTACCGACAAGCCTCAAAGCCTGCGTCGACTCCTAAGCAGAATTGACCATGTCATGGAAGGATTTGCGATTGTTTCCACGGCACGGCGAGATGAGGTTTTGCAGGCTGGGAACTCGAACAGAAGGACAACTCGATTCACCTGCCTTATCGAGACCGTCTGCACCTAGCTGTGGTGGCCTCGTCGAGTATTCTGCAGCTGCATGGCAATTCATGGTTACCAGATACCCTCACCAGCGGTGATATCTTCTTCCTGAAGAAGCAGGACTACCCCATCTATTGCAGACCCTTTCTTATGAGGAGCAATAGTACAGCTGCTAGAAAGGGAAAAGAAACTTCACCACCATTCTGCAACCCGGCTCTGTGGTCTTTAGGGGTTCTCTTGATTGGGCTCATTCTAGGACGAACTCTTGCCTCATTCAGGACCCAAGAGGAGTCCGGCCCTCTTATCGACTACTCCACCGCGCACCGGCTCTTGGGCGAGATTCGGATGGCTAGCTCCAACTATCGAACTGCCGTCACACGTTGCCCGGGAGGAGAGTTGCACAACAATAATCACGGCTCAGGGAATGAGGACTTTTGCCAAGAGGTGTACTCGGGGGTCGTTGCTCTGCTGGAGAAAGACTTGGAGAATTCATAAGAGGTACAGTATTCTGTAGGCCATCAAACGGGAGTAATGAATCTAGTAGGGCGCTTGAGAAATTCTTTATTATTGTTATTGAGTATGTATCATGGCGTGATAAAGGAGTAGAGAACACGATCATCCGCACGCGCCGGCAGTAAAACCTAATCGCAAGGTACTAAAACCTACTGATTATTACGCTCAAGCTCCTACTCAAACATGTAGACTAGAAACAGGCCCCGTTTCGGTCTTTAATACCTGAGTAGACTATCGCATGGAGCGTAATTGTGGGTAGAATAAAGCGAGTTGCGAATAGCTTCATCCTAGCCCAAAGTGGCCCCTGAGCCTGTCCTGTTAGTGACTATCATCCACACAGTCAGAACTCTGCCAATTGAAGCGGGCTCCACAGTGTGAAATTAGAGAACGGAGCAGAACCGCACTCAGCCGTCACGTGGCTATTACCTCAGCAGCAAAGTCGGACCCGGTTATTTCCCAGCTGGTCCTCAGATAAGCGAAGGGTGATAAGAAGCCCACCACGTGACACATTGGCTCAACTCGCGGAGGCACAGATCCGCTCACTGTCAATTAGTGCCGGGCACGCAATAACAATAGACCGTGGTCCCTCCCCGAGTTTCTCGGCCAACCAACCGTTCCCAACCAACAACACATCATCAACATTGCCAAATAAATCGGCATCACTAGCGAATCAGGCATCGCAAGGGGCACGCCGCGAATGGCTTCTGAATTATTTCCAGTAATCAACCGGTGGCTAGAGGGTCTTCCTCAGCCAAACGATCAATCTCTCATCGACGAGGCCCAGCCGCCAGCCAAGAAGCGAAAGATCCATCACGGAAGCAATCACCTCCCGTCTCCTGATAGGTCGACTGCCAGCTCTGCAGACAATACAAAACCGTTCATTCGAGCATCGGTGACCGGAAGAATGACACCAGAGACCCCAGAAAAGCGCAAAGCCGGCGATTTAGCAACCGTCGACGACGACACCCCCCGGCCAACTAAGATCGCCTCCAACGCCGGCTCCATCCTAGATCTGTCCTCACAGAGCAGCCAGCGGTCTGGCCGCTCGTCGCCCGTCAAGAACTTTCCCATCCAGGGCATCGGAACTCATAGTCTGACGTCTCGGACGCTAAATCCGAACCAGCGTGATATGCCGCCGGCGTTGTTGGCCTTGCTGGAGGAGATTGAGAACATCGGAATGTGCTATGGTTTTATCCCAGCTTATCTACAGGTGGGTGGTACCTCTACGTACCATGGCCTATCAAATGCTAAGTGGTTCATCCAGCCAGAAGTTGAGAAGCGATCACACAGTGATAGATCATTACAGCGGCTTCGTCCATTTGCATACATTCCACCGGATGACTCTAGTCTAGAGCCTCAGGACCCGGCATCAGCATCGAGTCTCTTATCCGCTGCCGAAAGAATAGTAGACCAAGCAGGACGATGCCAGACGTTGGGATTTGACGAGACGGGGTGGAACCATCTGGTGCATACCCCTCTCCTTGACGCCGTTTTCAACAAGAGTTGGTGGTCAGGTGGTTCGCTGATAGAGTACTCTCCTTGGTACGTTTCTCTTTTCCTCATGGCTTCTACTGCTAACCCTGCTCAGCATGAATGCATCCGTCATAGCACGCTTCCACAAGTTCCCGCTTCCTTCGACAAAGGTGGACTATGTCTTGCACATCAATCCCGCTCTAGACCTCGACACAGGCGCCGATGCAGCCGTCCAACAGCTCCAGGACAGCGTTGTAGAAAACTCTATTAACCACACGGCGTTCGACCCCCTGCGCAGCTTTCCTATATGCCTTAGCGTGGAAACTAAGAAGTACGGCGGAGACCTTAAGAAGGCTGACCTGCAGCTGTGCTCTTGGCAAGCTGCGCAGTGGACCATGCTGGCGGGCCAAGCGGGCAGTGCCATTAGCAGGTTGCCCTTCCTTCCAGGCATTATTGTGCAGGGACACGAGTGGAAGTTTGTTGCGACGACGCGAACGAATGAGGAGACAGTAAGTGGCTCACTGTGACGGCCGTTGTTCATGATGTATACTGATGCTGGGATAGGAGCTTTGGGCAAGCGTTTCGTTTGGCTCGACTATGACGTCGCTTGGTGTGCTGCAGATCATGGCGGGGCTGAGTCGGCTGAGGAGATGGTCGACAGCGGTATTTTGGCCGTGGTATAAGCAGTATGTGCTTCATATAGCTTAACAAGGCAACAAAAAGAGAATCGAATGGCCTGGCCAGGCGATGAATCTGCATGTTCAACTTCAACCTCGTGCCGCCCATTTCTCACGTGTTGGAATCCCCACTGTGTTTGATTGGCTTTCTGACAGGCCTAGGCAGTCTCCGCGGTCTGAGTCGTGGCTTGCACTTATGCAATGCTTGTTGCTCTCTACTCTGTTGTCGCTGTTCAGAAACTTGGACGATTCTATCGTGCGAGACCTTTGGTGTGCCACTCCCGAACCAAGGCCAGCAAGCCAGCGTTTATTCCCGGCCACCAAGGGTTCTGGTAGTCAAGTTGGGGGAGCTACCTTGACTTGATTGACTTGGCGGCACCGCTGGCCCCACCACTCTGACCTCGTGCCCATAGATCAAGACCCTTGCCTGCCCTAATCCTTTCTTAATCCAAACGCCTGTTCTACTTTGGTCATTGTATCTCTCAGGGAATCCACTGCATCAGCTCGATTTGCCTCGCACTCAACCTGTCGCAGCTCTTCTTCGATTGCTCGTAAGCGGTGCTCTACCTCGTCTGCAGAGCTGTCCCCAATCGCCCCTGGGTTGAAACAGCGGTTGGACAAGTCAATAAGAGCCTGTAGGTAGTCGATGTGTGCTTTCCATTCCAGTTGTTCCGCCCTTGATGACCAGATGGCCGCGTCGCCCGCACGTTCTACCTCGCGTGTGTGATCAAGGGCCGAGGACAAGGTGTTGAAGAGCACTCTTCTCGTTTGGAAGGCCCCTGAAAGCGCTGTCAGCTTCTCCAACTCGGCGCGGAGTGTCTAACCCCGGTCCTTGAGGTCTGGTCGAGAATTGAGCGCAATCCAGCTTGAAACAGTTGCACTCAGAGCGGCCGCATCTTGTACCATCGAGCAAGAACCTGAGTCTGGGGGAAGTGTCGTAGTAGAGGGAATTGGCATGCGGTTGTAGGAATGGGATATCTCTACTCCATCGTGAGTGGCTACAGCTGGACGGGGTTGCGAGCCAGGAGAAGTCGCAGCTTTTGGCACAAGACTGACCAATCTCCTTCTCACGTCCACGACGTTGATGGAGCGCGGAACGGCCTCATTGTTGAGAAGGCACGAGAGCATGGCAAGGACGAACACTCCACAATTCACACTGTCAGACCGCTGTGGGCATGACTAAAGGGACGGATGTGTTAGTGATTTGAACCAACGTCACGCGAGCCGCCAGCCAACGTACCCCAGAAGAAAAGCGGAACTGAGAGGCAGGCAAGGCCTGATGGAAAAGGCGCCGAAGAAGGGCCTCAACGCGAGTCTCTCGGGCCGAGTCCCATAGGGAGTCGTAATGGTGCCTAGAGCCGGAATCAGAGTCGAGGTCGAGGTCGAGGTCGAGGCAGGAAAGTCGTCATTTACTTGGTCTGTTTCGCCCAAATCGAGGGTAGGGACGTCTAGTGAGAAACGAGGTTCGTTAGACAGTCAGGCGGGTAGAGCAGTGAGCCCGTTGGGAGATAGATAAGAAGTACTCACCATGGCCCGTCAGCCAGGAGGCGTCCTCGACATGGTCATCGATGGCGCTGCCAACCAGGCTGCTTGCATCCCCAAGCGCAGCAGCCTTCTCTCTCGGAATGAGCCGGCATCCGCCTCGGCCAGTCTCTGGGGAGGGCGAAGGATCAAGTCGAAAGGATGAACTTGGCGAGCAAGATTGACGCAGCCGTTTGGGGACACGTCCTAGAGGGGAGCCATCGGCGGCACCGGTATCCTGATCTTCATGGCCGCTGGCTATCTCAGCCTCGTAGAAACAGAGGTAACTATTGCTAGGGACCCCTGTGCTTGATCAATAATAGACGCGACGCGTGCAGGGCCAGTTTCTGTGTAATTGAACGAATTACCGGCACGACTGCGTACAGTAGGCACCGTGAACGACTTGATGCTCTCCCGTGAATCTTGCTACCAAGTGCCGACGGCCCAGTCTCAAAAGTTGATGACGCCCTACGCAACTATAACCCTGTTAGTTCAAATACAGTTCTAGGGTCATGCCTCGCCAAATCATTCGAGATACGGCATTTAGTAGTCAAAGTCTCACCAGCTGCCTGAGAGTCTTGGAGGCTTGGAGTCTAGTAGTTCAGTATTCTAGCACGCGCCAGTCGGTAGAGCTGGTGCAAGGTGTATTCTGTGGCTGATACAGACGTCCATTGAAAGATGATACCCAATGGATACCTAGCCGCAAGGCTGAAGCCCGATTGACTGGGCAAGGGCGCAAGGCACAATCTCGGGCGCCATTTTGTATCCTTCTAGCCAGAACCTTGTCTCGGCAACAGAGGCAACAACAGCCTCGCGCTAAGAGAAAAGGGCGTGACACCGCACCATAGGCGAGGAGTCACTGTGAGGGACGAGATAGTGAGCTTATGCTATGCTTTTCCGGAGATAATTGTAAAAACCGGCAGTTTATGAATCACGGCTTCTTAATAGCTGGGGGTTGTTAAGCGCGGGGCACAGTGGGGTTGGTTATAGGGGTGGGCAGCAGGCAGCTGTGGCTGGGCTGTGCATTGCTCCGCGCGTGGTGGATGTCTCGCCTTGTCCCTGTCAGATAGATAAAGCATCTCAACTCTTTCAACCCGGTCCCCAGTGCCCATCGCAAGGAAAAAATAAGACGCTGTAGTAGCCATGGGGGAACGTATCATCATTCTCTACAATGACTCGATCGACTCTGATAACTGGGCTGCCCAGAGAGCTGTCATTAGAGCCACGTCCAGGGAGTCCAATACGCGCATCATCTGGATTTTTGAGCCTCGTTAGGTATCCCTGGGCTTGAACAAGTCGGCTGAGCAGCAGAGCGGTTGTCTAAAGCTCATCATCAAGCATTTCCCAGATCATGGAAAGCCCTTCAAGGTGCTTCTCGGTGGTCTTTTGACTGAAAAGGATGTGCAAAGCGTCCCAGGGCTGAGCGAGGAGGACAAAGAAACTGTGAGTGAGGAGCTTCTTGTATGGCGCAAATATTGAGGCTGACATGAATTTTTCAACCATAGCTTCGCTTAGCCATTAAGCCTGATTACGGGCCAAAGAAGATGCATTCTTATACAGAGAACTTGTCGCTTGGGATCACGCAGCGGCGCTAAATGAATGGCTTCACGCTCCTGTCGAGGTTTTCATTGATCTCGACGGCTTTAAAGAAGTCCACAACCCAGTGAATCTCTTCTTCCACCGACAAGAAGAGCTAGTCGCTCGCAGCGAAAAAGAACTTCTTAGCTATGGAAACCACATGGATAAGCCGCTACCGCAGCGACTGGACAGCCTCAGAGAGTGGTATAAGACCTGCACAAAGACAGCGGAGAAGGAAATTGGAGGCATTGGAAACTCAGTTAAGGAACTCGAGCTTGACTCACTCTGTGAAACCATCAAATCTGCAGAGAGCGTGCTATTCCTCGGTGGCGCGTCGCTCGGAATTCTTCTGCGGTTCATTAACAAAGGTGTCGCTGATAAGGTCAAATGCCATCTGCAAATTGTGAGTACCCCGAGAGTCATTTCTCCCGAACACCTTCTAATCAGTGTATTCAGGGAACATGCGATCTTGCTCTTAATCTATTCCCCAACCAGTTCAACATTGCCCTGAACCCCAAAGCCGCTGAATTCGTCTTCGAGCACTTTCGCGACTTCGCCGACTTTGTGGCGGTCCCATCGCATAGTGCACAGAACGCCCAGTACTCTCTCGTCGGACTCAAGAAAGAAGGCGGTCTAACAATGGAAAGAAGATGCCTTGGCTTCAACTGCGGCGAGGAGCCCCTCAAGATGGCGAGAAACCAAGTATCACTGGACAAGAACTACGCAGACAGAAAAGCCCCCATGTCAGACCTGACAGCATTCCTATATGCCCTCAAGCCCGGGTTCGGCGACGCAAAACAGGGCTATGTTCAAGTTGAAGACCAAAAGGGCGCGCTCATCTTCAGGAGGAGTGACTCGGGCATCAAGATGTACGATCTAGAGGCGCCGATCAAGTTTGAAGCGGACGAGGTTGTCGCTCTGCTGGACTCACTGGAAAAGGAGAACGCCTCGGACAATACTGGCTAGGAAATGAAATTTTTTTTTTTTTTTTGGAAACCCGTCTTGTAACGATTCGATGAATTATCACGCAAGTTAGACAAATGGGGTAGTGCGCATCTTCTTCTTTCCTTGTATCTACTTCACTTCTAGTTATTGTCCTGGGCCATTTCTATGTTGCTCGGTCTGCTAAGCTTTCTGCTGCGGAATGGGAAATACTTTATACCCATATAGCTAATTTCAGCTTGGTTCATGTTACTTCTGCTAGAAGGGTTGTTATTTCCGGGCGTGATAGCATAATGACCTCGATGGATAGTCTCAAACGGACATTCAGTCACGTGCTCATGTGCTATGAAACGACATGGCGGGTAATCTACAGTTCTACCTCCATCCACCTTCATTCCGCCAAAGAACTATGCCTCTTTACAGCAATGAAACTCAAACTCCACAGTTGTCGGATATTGCTCTCCGTCCCCGAGGTCAGGGCACCCAAGGGCGAGAACTTGTAACCTCCGTTGCTATACGTCCAGCTCCACACTTCAGACTATAACTAGTCTAAGTTGCCTTCAATGAGATCCCAAAGGTAATTGTATGCACTCCTCAAAGCATTGTAAACTCCCTCGCCCCGGCAGAATGAGGGAACGTGACGGATGAGACAAGGTGCTCGCTTCGCATGGCATGCAAGGCACCTTTGTAGCTGTCTCTCTAAACCTTTTGCCATCAGTGCTAGTTGCCAACCCTAGATGACGGTCCCATGGTACGCCGAGTTGGTGAAAATGCCAATCAAGTCGTTGTCGCCGGATAGAGCTGGGTTCGCAACAACTGCTCCCACCGGAGTGCTCAGACCAGCGGGGAATAGTCATAGAATGGCGTTGGCAGTTGCGTTGATAAAGGTTGTCAGCTGCTCGTCATCTTCAGAGTCAAGTAGGAAGAGCTAGAATGCTGTGTCTATATGGGTAATAGCAATTTTGTCTAGGGAGGCGACAGTTTTAATGGCGATGGCATAATTAACGACCTTCCTAGCGGACGAGTATTTATGAAGGGAATCAGCGTGAGTCGGACCATTATAGAAATTATCCTTTCTCGTATAATCTTCCAAGAGAGATGTGGCTTTCTCACTCGTGATGTTGTACTGGAACAGTGGCGGCGTCTTGTCCTCCCACACCTTGGCCCGCTTGGCAGCAGCAGCTTTCCATGCCTCGGTTTCGGCGTTATTGGGATAAACATCTGGCATGCGTGCCAACTCCGAGATGGCGTATAGTGCTGCTGGCACCAGCACGCAGTTCACATCAAAGGGGATTCGAGCATTCCCCAGACCGGATGGGGAGTCTCTCCACCGTCCCGTACCCTCATTGTCTTTGAGCTGGATTAGGTTCTTGATAGATGGGTCTTTCTCGAAAGCTTCGGTTGCCTTCATGTGATAGTCAAAAACAGCATCGATATTGCAGTCTGAAAAGAAGAAATTTCCGTGTGGAAGGTCAGTAAGATGTTGGCAAATGACTGCACACGAATCCTTATCGCCGCCAACGAGTACGGAGAAGAGTGTGAGCCACGACGCTCTGTAGAAGAGTCGCATGATGAACCGCTGTCAATCGAAGTCGCTCAAGCTGGACGACTGAAACGTCCCCTTTGAGTTGCTTACTTCCATGGAAAGTATAAATACCGAATGTGTTGGTCCCCTGAGTCAGCATCATCATGCATACGGTTGTGATCCTTTGACCATTTAGGCTAGATATCGCGGCATTCATCAATCTGCTGGCTAATCAACCGTCTTACTGCTCCCCAGCCCATTTTCGATCTGCACGAATGTGACACTGGCCGTGGCTGAGGTCTGTTCACGATGGGATACAGGGATCTACGCTTTCAATAGCAAGGTTTCGTTGCCTTCATCTTAAGATGGATCATGCGGCGTAAAGCGTGGGTCCAATTCCTCCATCTTGTGGTCCTTTTTTTAGTATTGGCAGTCAGACGAGAAGGGCGATGCTGGACGCCGTGCATTTGCGATAGCAGGATTTTCACGTATTCTTGATCAAAAGTCCCTCGCGAGTGATCATTGGCGTTCAGTCATTGCTTAGTGCAGCTTCTAAGTCAAACGGAAATCTAATCCGCCGCAGCGACTCAACTGACTTCATCTCGCCTTCATACTCATCCATCGCGAGGGCAGAGATGATGCCGCCTTCGCCGAGAAGTATGGGGATGACTGGGTCCAGTACAAGAAGACTGTCAAGTGGAGGATTCTGCCTGGAGTGTACTAGACTTGTCAACTACTTAGTTGGCCATGAACTTTGTTATTGTCATGGGGTAAAAGAAGGCGAACCAAGCAGAGTAGAAGTAAGTGAAGAGTATTCCCCATCCCGCCACGCCTTCCTGGGTCACCACTCTGCCATCAAGAATCTTGGTGATGCCAACACTCGTAACAGCGTTGCCAGCTAGGAGAATAACGTACCTAGCGATTCCGGTGAGTAAGGAGAAGGGTAGAGACTACAACCAATCACCAAAGTAGTTGATGTGACGAGCCATGCCCCACCAACCACCAGTGAGCAACCTGGTATCTCTCTTGGTCTGGCTGTATGTCACGTTGGCAAAGGCCGGATGATCAGGGTTGGTGCGGTACTGCTTGGCAATGTAGGCAAGATCAAGCAAAGCCCACCCGGTAAGGCCAGGTCGCATCCCAAGCCATGCATTCAGATCGACCTCTCCAAAGAAAGGGAAGGTGATGCGGGGGTTAAGCTCGCGACCGATAAAGAAGTCGTAGATGAGGTTGCCGGCATGTCCGCTTTTGGCGAGCTCACGCATCTGAGGGTTGCCCTTCTTGACGTTGAAACTGTCGACGTAGACATAGATGGAGATGATAAAGGATAGGATAATATTTGCGTTAAGGAGCTGGAGGTAGTTGTTGGTGATGAAGGCCCAGACGGGAAACTCGGCGCCATAGATGATGGTACTGACGGCACAAGCGGCCAGTTGATAGAAGAGAAAGCTGTGATGTTATGTGAGTTGTGACTTGCAAACTATGTTATTCAAAGGAATCAGACATACCATTGAACCGATACTCAAGAGGACGACCAGACTCGCGCAACTTAGTACCATAGACTTGTTGGGCTGGCAGCGCCTAGTAAAGGAACAGACCCAAGGGGTAGTAAGCGGCCAGCTATAAAGTGGAAGTGGTGGAGTAGTGAAAGGAACAAGTGCACGGATAGAAAATAGATAAATAACAGGTTGTTTCTATCGAACATTGTTACTGTATCAATATGCACGGACAGAAAGCGTAGAATCTAAGTGCGGTTTTTCGGGAAACCCCCGGGGAATTTTATGGTGGTCCGGGTTGGCACGGACGAAAATTAGATAAAATTAGTGTCCAAAAGAATCTGAACGCTGCCCCGCCAACGTGTAATCCACCACATTATCCCTCGACACCCTCTCCATCTTTGACCATCCACAACAACAGCAAATGATGTCCAATAACGATGGAATTTTCTCAATTATTTGCGCAAATCGCGCGCCAAATCAGGATTTCAATGAGGTGGCCCGAGCCCTTATCGTTCGCGAGGTAGAGACAGGAAGGACCTACCGTGATGTCGCCGCCGAGGCAAAGTGTTCACCAGCCACCATCTTCAATATTTATCAACGCCGGAAAACTCAACGAACTCTAGATAAAAAGCCAAAATCTGGGCGTCCTAAGAAACTCACGGTTCAGCAGATTCGGTACGTATTAGTTTCACTTAAACGCGACCGCAGGATCACATACGAATCGCTTATTAATTATCTAGGTGGTATCATCTCTCGGACAACGATACGCCGAGTTATCCGCTACCACTACGGTCGCAAATGGAGAGCAATGCAGAGGATACCATTATCAAAAGAAACAGCTCGTCAGCGACTATCATGGTGTTAAGCTTGGAAGGAAGATATCGAAGAATTGATTGAGGTATGGCGGTTTAGAAGCTAGGTGTCAAATTTACTCGGGAAGCTTTCACTTAACTAATACCATCTTTAGACCATTTTCTCTAATGAATCAACAGTTCAATCCCAACCGAATTATAAACGCGGATAGATCTTCCGGAAGCCTCATGAGAAGTTCATGAAAGAATTCGTCAATATCACAGTTCATGGGAAGTCCAAGTTATCGATCATGGTTTGGGGAGCAATTTGGAGAGGAGGGAAATCTGATATCATCGTTATGATCCGCGATCAAACCGCAAAGAGGAAAGGATATACTTCTTTGAGTTATCAAGAAGCTTTATCTAAAGGTTTACTTCCTATATATAACGGCACAAGAAGATTCCAGCAGGATAATGCGAGAATTCATACATCTCAGTCATCGACCGACTGGTTACTTTCCCACTCAATTGAGTGGATTGACTGGCCGGCACATTGCCCAGATCTCAATCCAATTGAGCATATCTGGAAGCAATTAAAACTTCACATCAGGAAGATGTTCCCTCATTTAGACCTCCTGAAAAATAACGAAGTCGATACGGCAAAGTTGATCAAATGCATCAAGTTGGCGTGGGCAGCAATTACTGTTGACCAGATTAATGCACTGATTGACTCACTCCCTCGCCGACTTGATGCATGCATCCGGGCGCAAGGATGGTATACCAAATATTAAAGAGGAAAATCAGGGGTTCATTTTGATACATAAATCATATTTTTAAATATTTATTTGATGGAAATATATATATGTGAAGTTGACACTATGAAAGAATTCTAATCCTGTAGGGTGGGCTGTTCAGATTCTTTTGGACCCTAATTTTAATACGGCGCGATTTAGATCAACATTGGTACAGTAGGTTGGTACCCTTACCCACCGTTCTCCCCCTCGGTCTTGTCCTTGAAAGTTGTGAGATGGGAACTAAGGCTGAATAACTGTACACAATGGGTTCTCCTCTTTCAATGAATCATGTATTCTGTTGTACTTGGCCACACATGCAGTCAGACAACCTTGAACTCGACGCTGGTTCGGTTATTGTTCTCCATCATGCTTTTCTCCCCTCTGGTGTCAGCCAAAGGGAATTGGATATTGACAACAGACACCAAAAGCCTTGTGATGAACTGTCAAGGCCTCCAGGAGGCTTCCATGGAAGAGAGTTTGCCGTTCTTGCTTAGACTTCAGAGATAAACAGCATGTCCTGGTGTTAAGATCTGATGAGATAGACGTGGCAGGAGCGCAAAGGTGGTTGAAGTTATGACTTGATATAGGTCGTTTTCTTGAAATGATTTTGCTCGCACATGAGTTGGCGTAGTCCCAGATTATTCCCCCACGGCTATGATAAATACCGGCTCCATGACCGTCTTGGTGCAGATTTTTGAGAATTAGCTGCGTAACAGACTTGGATGACAATAGTTTCGCTCTAGAAGTGGTGAGAATTACTACATCTTGGCCGCTTGGTCTAGCCTTACATTCACTACACTAATATTCTTAACTGCCGCAAATGCATTGATTGCGTCTCTAATCCCATTGGCATACTATTCCACAGAGAAAGTGTTAAGAATCCCTTTTCGAGTTTTCGACACAACCCAAACACTTGGGAGCTAACAGTTCCAATTTCTCGTTCCGGTTGAATTTATTCTCTATAGTGGCAGCCTCATTTGTCATATGTATCCCTCCATCCGAGCCACCAACAGGGCGTTGGCCATTTTTCTTTCACACGTGACGCAAAAACGGTAACGGCTAAGGATCCCAGCACTATTCATGCCGCCAAGGGAAGGTTTTTGTGCATAAGGATGCTTGACTTCAAGATGTGAACTCGCCTAAATAGATGGATAAGTCATGGTATGGTACCCCTACACTCTTGGCAGTACGTTGAAGCCCAAGGCTAGAATTACCAAAATTGTGTTTTACCCACCAGGTAAATTTGCTCGCAATCTGTCGTTATAGGGAGCGGACATTTGGGGACATAAGAAAGAGCTATAGAAAAAGATAAAAAGATGAAATCACGAAAAGAAGAAAATTTTAGGATAAATGAATGGCAATTTATTATCGGTCGAGTAAAAGATGAGGCTAGTTGCAGTTTTGATGTGAGGGGATGTGACAGTGGGTCCAGTATCGTGAGGTTTTTTTGGTGGTGTTTAAAGAGATAGAGGGACACATATTAGCAAAAGGTAGCGCCAACACGGCGCTTACAATCCCACAAAAAATTGAAATAAGACATTTAATGATTCTAGCAATAATATGAATTTTTTTCAGAATTTTCCTAAGTACCCGAAAAGATATATCTGGAGTTTAAGTTGGTACCTTTCATCTACTCACTGCCAAATTAACCATGCTCATAGATAAAGAATAACAAGTATTAGAGTCAATTTATATTATATATAGCTTAAGGTATTTTAAGAGCTATTATATATTATAGATTGTAATACTAACCACCTCTAAATTGTAATAATTTATCATAAAAAACATCTTAGCCGCTTTAACAACCATAACCTACCCGGGTCATTATTTTAATAAAGCTTATCATTGTTGTCAGTATGTAGCTCTCTATTTGAATAAATGCTGGGCTCTATGGCTCTAAAAACTTTCAGGTCCGTGAATTATCCATGCTTTCTCTAAACCTTGTCAATCAAAAGGCAACCTTGAGCGCGCGGGTCCTGATCTCCCTGCTAGGCAAGATCTCCCAGTCCCGCCCACTCCTCAACCTTTGCAAGTGCGTACTTCATGCACTTGTCTTTTCCAGAGTCAGTGGCGTCGATAGAATACCACAGCTTCAAACCGTGGGACTTCTTCCGGACGAACCTGTATAGGGCCGTTTGCACACCAAACAGCACGTCGGTTGCCCTCGCCCCTGCCACAGCCTTGCGCGATGGATCAACATCGCAAATGACCAGAACCTTACCCCCCTTGGGGTCTTGAACGACATTGGCCGCGAAACAATGCCATGAGGCATCATCCCACCCCTTGTTGCGAGAGCCGATGTAATTCTCAGTCTCAATGCTAAAAAGGCCCACCTAGGACTTCTTCTTGTAGTGGCCGTGACAGTAAAACTCGCTAATCGTTGCGCGGTCCCGTGCATCGGGAATGTCGTCGAGCCAACTCCAACGATGGTTCTCGTCACGAAATGAAATAGCCTTGGGGTGCACGTATGGTGCACCAGGGCGGTGGGCTAATTGCTCCAGAAAAGGTATAAAAGCTTTGGCCAGGCATTTCGGGTTCTTTGGAGTATGAGCGGCGTCTTTGTGCGTAGAAGCGCGCTCGGTTTTTTCGGAGACTGCGCGGGAAACTTGTGGTCGGAGTTTCATGTTACATGTTCCGGTTCTAGACGGTTTCAGGTCAACCAGGCGAAGTGTGTCTTTATTCTCTGGAGACACAAGTTGTCTATTCTTAGAGACGGTGCGACGATCAGATCGTGACCGCAACTGCATGTTGACCTGGTCGCCGTTAGTTACTGGTTCTTCTGTCTTGGGAAAGAGTCTGACTTGCCATAGAGGCCGATGACCGAGATCTGTAACTCTTCACCAGATGCAAGGCTCGGATTGCAATGTTTTTGAGTTGAATCTGAAAAGAACTTTTGTGTGCAAAAAAGAAAAAAACTCCAGCTGGTGTCACCATGAGGGAAAAACTGTGCGCCAGGTATGGCTCGCTTGTCAGGTTACACAGCATTCTGCAACGCACAATTCACAATCGTTCATGGCCATATGACCTGAATATTATAATAATGTGTATTCAATGTTTTAGGTTCATCAAAGCCATCTCAAATCCCCTCACGTAGCATAGGTATGCCATATATGAGTCTAGGCCCGCAATCATCCACAAATTATCCTCTCGGACCGTGACGGAGATACCAGCATCCCACAACGCGGTAGAGGCGTGGAAAAAAATACAGAAGCTATCAAAAGCTAGTGTTTTCAGTCGGTGAACACCTCCAAGACTTGGCAGAAACCACCCACTGTCTTTTCAGAGCACAATATAGTCATTCATTGCGGACAAACCCGGGTCCCCTCCAACATCCGGCGCCGGCTCTGGAGCCCCACCCATCGGTCCGGAACTCCGTGCCGTCCTGACCCGTTGCCCTAAAAACCGGCTAGGACAATGACTGAATATAGGGCTCAAAACTGTAGTTACAGGGTGGTTCATCTACAGGTATCTACGGCAAAATAAGTTTTAAAAATAGAAAATGGGAAAATATGACTCTCATAACACGCTCGGCTAGGTCCTCATGGGGATAGAATTACATCTCGTGTTGAATGACGGGGTATTGAACAATAAGGGCGTACGTCACTGACATGCACTGGAGGTCAACTGGACACATCCTGATTGCTACCTGAGGACGTGTGGTGAGTCTTGGCCAGATAAGATGTCGGTTGCCCTGTTCCGTTGAACAGAATCAACGAGCCGGTCCTCCTCACTCCTCATCTTCTTCTTCTTCTTCTTCTTCTTCTTCTTCTTCTTCTTCTTCTTCTTCTTCTTCTTCTTCTTCTTCTTCTTCTTCTTCTTCCTCTTCTTCTTCCTCTTCCTCTTCCTCTTCCTCCTCTTCCTCCTCCTCCTCTTCCTCCTTGCCCTTCTTATACTTTTCAAGAAGTTCGGGATAGTTGAACTTGACCTGGTCCTCAGTCCACCAGGCCATCTCGTTCCTTGCAGTCGCCGGATAACCGACGAATTGCACGAGGTACTCCGTCACCTTCTTTCCCACCTGTTTCCCACCTCCCTTCCCCTTCCCCTTACCCTTGCCCTTGCCCTTGCCCTTGCCCTTGCCCTTGCCGGCCGCCATCACAACCTCTCGGTCCTCATGAATAGTGAGGACATGGACCCAGTCAGGGTCGATGCCACAAGCAGGGTGACGGCCACCTAGTTTTCCCCAATAGCCTAACACTTTCTCTTCATCGACTCGCTGAACATCGCGCTCGATGAAATCCCCTTGGTTCGATTCGTCGGTCGACAATAGATCAAGATCTTCGTCGTAGGTCCACATGATCTTAAGTCGGCAATGGATGCCGGCGATATCGTCGGCACGTTTAACGATGAGCTTCTTGGGCTCACCGTCTAAGAAGAGAGGGATTGTTAGTCTCAAAAAAAAGGCTGGAAAGACGAGCTCACCTTTGTCAACAATATTGACAACTTTATGCCCAACTATATGCCAGTGGGCATCCAATAACTCTTTGTCATGTCAGATCACAATTCAGATTACACGAAGAAAGGGATGTGCATACTATTAGCGTCAGTGACGCTGCGATCGGTTTGGCTATAAGCCAGATTCTGCGCATCGGCCGTGCGCTTTCCCTTCTTTGGCGGCATATCGAAGATATGGTTGTGATGGAAGGAGCAAGATAAGAGATGAGTGAGGTGCAAAGTTGTCCAACTGTGGCAGGGTAAAGGCTCTGTTGGAAACTCAATAACTCTGGGGAAAGTTCTGGGTTTAAATAATGATGTGAACCTTTGGTTGGACTTGAAAGAAGTGCACTCATTTTTCGATCAGGGCTTCGTACGATGCACTTTTAGACAGTCGCCTCGGGAACCATGTAATGAGAAGAATCTCAGACACGCATAGCATCCGCGGAAGTTTCATCATTCAGCCATCTGTTGGCTTTACCGGAGCCGTACCCCGAACATTCCCTTCCGTCGGGAGATATCACGGCTCTTTCCGATCGCCAAAGCCATGTACTGGGTGGCAACTATTCCCATTCTGGCTATGAGTCATGTCATGGCAGGGGAGGAGGTGGTGACTCTACCGGAAACAGACAGCTTCCAGGATGCGGAAGCCCGATTTAGCGATAGATGTTGGCGAAATAGCATGACTACAAGGGCCAGAACCTTTCCGCTGGGCGCAAGAAGCAGCTTGATGTTGGGGGGTACGACATCGGGAATTTACCTTCCCCGTGCTGCAAACGCATGCAGGCCTTTCCCCAGTGCACTCTTTGATTCAGGTACGTATGGCTACTCGAGGGACACAAGGGCACATTATCGTAGGTGCTGCAAGACGTCTGTGTTTCTGATTTAGGCGTCAAGGGCGCTCAATACGGCCACAGTCCCACAAGGCCTAAAGTGGGAGCGGCATCCCTGCACCCAAACGCTTTTCGTGACTCACCACGACTTTCCACGAATATAAAATAAATTTCAATGATACTATACTTCTTCGCAGTATCCATTAATTGTTCATATTCTTAAGTCTCAGGTGTCTCAGGTAGAAAGCCCTGACAACACTCGCTTAGCCTGGCCAACCAGGAGAGCAGCAACTCTAGCGCAAGTGACACAACAGCATTGCCACCAATGAGGGCATGAGGCAACAGTCGTAGGAATGGGGTCGCTCTGAAGTTGATCAGGGAGGTCAGGTGCTTTTGGATGCGCAGAAGTTAATCTCACAATACAGGTATGATAGGTCATCTGTGATGGTCAAATTGCAGGTCTAAAATCACAAGTTGGTACCCTCCAAAACACATGATACTGCTTCCGTCAATGGTGGCCACCCTTCTAGGTCTGCCTTCCAATCTCCATCTCGCTGGCCACAATCGCGGTCGCGGTCAACACGATTTTGTGGGTGTAGTCGGCCAACTGGACAATCCCGGCTGCGATATCAAGGCAGAGTTGGAGGTATTTCACCAGAAGCATGAGGATCCATGCAACAATAGCGAGTTGGAGGCCGATAGACAAAAGTCCAATTGGGCTGATGATGCCGATCGCGACACATTTGACAGATGTGCCAGCCAGGATCAGGAAGAAAATGTCCATTTTGAGTGTCATCTTGAAGTAGTCTGTGGCTGCGTAGCCTCTCGGTGGCTGAGTACGCTTGGGTAAGATGGCGAGTTCTTCGTTGAGGGGGTTCTTGGAGTGATGGGGGATTGAGAGTATAGGGGGGGCGGGCCACCTCGGCGGTCCAGCAAAATGTATGGTCCTTCAGATGGTGTTGGCAAAAGGCGTTGTTCTGCGTTTTTGTGTCGGTGAGGGAGGTTGAGGGAGAAATGGTGAGAGTCTAGCAGAGTAAGAGAAAATCGAAGTAAAGAAACCATATTCAGTGAATCCCTCGGCAGATTCACAGGCTTTCCAAATTCTGCCTGACGGCGACGATGATATTCTTTGTCTCTGGGGAATGGGAATCAGCAAGCAATGGTTGGGACGACCTTGGCAACTAGATAACGGATGCTTGTCAAGTGATGCTTTGAATTGACCTCCTGAATGATAGGCATAGCAACTGCCCTTTGTGCAGTTTGACAGGTCGCAGCCTGGAGCGTCCTTTCTTTGTGCGATATATCCACTCCATGGAGAGCACCCTTTGAGCCAGGCCCAAAACGCGTTCAATGACTCTCCTTTGTCCCGCAGATGCAGATTGACAGAATCTTGCAGCAAAGGGGTCTTTCAAATGCATCGCTCGGTGGCCCTTTAGCCAAGCAAGGTATCCTTATCTCCGACTGTTCAGAATCATCATGGGGATTGTTGGGGCCGGACAAATGACCTGTTTTGGCCGTGTCGTCTAACAGTGACAGTGATCGGCGCACATAAGCTTAGATTTAGAGTTATTTCGACGTCGCTTCAACTTCAAGACATGACTCAGGCACCGAGATGTTAGTGTGCCTTGGCCATATCGGAGTTCTATTTACCTGCCTCTCTGCTCACATTTATCAAAAGCTAAACGCAGCTGCTGGTAGTGAAGTCTAGGCACACACAAAATAGACAATGACGTTTTGTTCGCGGTTACTGGCCACTGTCCAAAGGGGGGCCTACCCTATGCCCTCTCAAAAGTTTCACGGATGAGATTAGGCGAAATTCCAAGTGAAAAGAAAGGGGGCATGCGAAAAAACCCCAAATTTTAGCTACAGTCACCCTTGGCCATTCACTGCACCCTGGAAGGTCAGCCTGCAACAAATATTGAAGCCTGCTCTTTGCTGCGCTTCGTCCCTCTGCTGGCTCCCGCGGCTGAGGAAGCTATTCCCAGATGAGAAGGCCCCTGGCAAGCGGCAGATGGATGTACTTAGGTGGTAAATGGCACAAGGCAGGGATCGGCATCGAGGACCTTGACACAGCCTTTATGCGACACCTTTGTCACGAGGCTTTGTGCGCACGGTATATGTGCTGTGTAGCCAGAGTTGCCTCTGAGAAACCCGTGAACAAACCCGGATGCAGAGAATTGATTGTGTTTCATATGCTGTGCCTAGAATCATTACCCTTGGCGGACAAGACGTGCATCATCATCGTTACACCGACCTTTGAACGACGAGAAAGGGTCTCTCCCCAAACCAGAGGCGAACAACATGTGTGGACCAATACCTGGTCCAAGCATTACACGTCCGCTCTATCCCTGCGTTTCTGCCGGAAATTCCCATACTTCCAGTGCAATTTCCACCTCAACAGAAAGAGACAGACAAGGCATCCCAGGGAGGGCCGAAAATTTTCGCGGAAGAAAACGGAATGTAGAGGAAATAGAATAGGCAGCGGTAAAATGCGAGTGGAGAATACGGAATTATGACGGACGGTAAATTGAACGGAAAATACGCCATTAATGCCTTTCTCATGGACGGAAAACACGGGTTTTTTTAGGCCGGCCTTTCCAGTAGGCGGGGGATACGTATGTGATGGTACGCAGGTTTCTCATCTGTGAGCATCAACTAACAGCCAAATGGTAATGGTCCTACTTCTGACCTCGCATGTAGTAAGTAAACACGTGGTGAATGTTGCTGTCACCATACCCTACAGTGCGACCTTTTGCCATATCCGCATTTCACGGGCTTGCACAACGTGAGATGCCCGTCGAGGGGAAACGAGGCTGGTGCGGCCCATTACACCTTCTCAAGTCTGAATAGTAATTCCAATTTCAGCGTCCCCGTCTTTTGCTACAATGCTGTGAAGCATGGCGAGTGCTGTTAGCCTCTTAAGGCTGTTGTGATTCGTGTCTCCCGTTAGGCAGCGGCTAACGGCCATGCCAAGAGTCACATTAAGCGCCCAGAATTGAGCATGTGAAGATGGGATTTCGCCAAGGGCCAGCTGAAACTCGTTCACGGGAGCTAAGGCGCAAAGGTGTAACAAATGGGAGGGAGAGGTTTGACAAGGTGCACTCTGGTGGATAAAACAGTGCCGTACACACATGGCAGATGATGCACCGACGTCTGGAAAGATTGTGATTTTCTTATCATGTACACAGTGACTACGACTAATAATGGATAGGTACTGTGGCCAACAGAAGACTGGACTTTAGGGCCTTGGCAGGGCTGTGAGCAAGCCACAACTACAGCCACCAACAAACAAAGGACACACACAGTGCCTTTGGAGAGAGAGAGCGTCCTCTTGTGTAACAACGGAACGGACCTGGAGGATATGACATCAAGGGCAGAGGAAAAAGAGAAAAGCTACCAAGTACCCATGTTTAGGTATGCCCAATTGCTGCCGGAGGACTTACCCGCCAGTCGCCGTTATTTTCGTCAGACAACTTCATGTTTCTTATCATGGGGTCCGTACGACCCACTGATCAGCTTACCGCAGAGCCCCACGATCAAGTCAATGTACGTCGCCTTGACATCTCCTGAGCAAAATCACACAAGGGTAGAGCTCCTGTATGAAGCCACAGGTCCAGCGACGAGCTGGACTGGACTGGCAGATGAGGCTGCGCAAGCAAATAGATACCAACAAGCAAGGGAAATCCGCCCTCAACAAATGCGCCCATCCCTTCCTCCATCAGTCTTCAAGAGATCGCCAAGGTATGCGCAGATCGCTCAGTCGAGCGTCGAGGCTGTCGTCATCGGTAGAGCCGCATTAACAGCCACACAATTGGCCCAGGGGGTTGGAGGCGCCTCGGTGTGACACTGTGCATGATGGTGAGACGAAGCACCAACAGATAGAGGCATATGCGCGTTTCACCCATCGCACAACGCCTGTGTAACATGTCCAGCTATGGGTTGGGTGACCGTAGTGTGCGACCTACATTCTGACGTCTCACCATGCAGTCTGGCATCGAGATCCGAGTCTTATTCTGCAGCCATCCAAGCGACGGTAGGTAAGAACAGGGTATATGGCAGACTACCAAGCTGTGGTACATGTCTTGTTTCAGAACAGGCTGTAGAGCCTTCAATCACAGAGCTGAATTTTCAGCCCCGAGGCGACTTGCAGACGCCTGTGCCTCTCTAGAATTTGCATGTGGTCAGGGCTCCTGGTAGATGTTAGGCGTTGTGGTAACTGAAGCCTTACTGGAGGCAACATGGGAACCCCAAATGGATACTGTGCGCTTTGATGGCCATGAGAGCCGCTTTGGTCGTCGTGTACCAATGCAGATGCAGGCATATAGGCATGGGGATTAAACGGATTCGCTGTTTGACGAATTCCCGTAGATACGTTAG
The DNA here is from genome assembly GCF_050370095.1 of Fusarium phalaenopsidis. Taxonomy (NCBI): domain Eukaryota; kingdom Fungi; phylum Ascomycota; class Sordariomycetes; order Hypocreales; family Nectriaceae; genus Fusarium; species Fusarium phalaenopsidis. Next base: position 166,266 of record NW_028145420.1, on the reverse strand, counting down.
CTATCTCGTCGCTGACAGCGCCGAAAGTAAAGGACGAGTAAGGCTCACCAGTGATGTCGGTCGGAAAAGCCTGTCTTTCGTAAACTATATAACTCGAGTCCCGTCCTCCCGTTGATAACCAAACACCGCTTCATCTTGTGCCTAAAGCTCTCCCACCAGACCATCTTTTTACACATCCAGTCATAGTATAGAATCCCAAAATGCCCTCCAAAGCCTTCCGGAGGCGTCCAACCCCGCAAAAGATCATCGATGCTCTCAAGAAGCATTCTCCCGAGAGCACCTTGAGCGCCGCTGACCTTAGGCCGCCGGCTGACATTTCTGACGTACCTCCTGAGCATTTCCACTCGCTTCCTCGCATCAATATCTGCTGTGGATGCATGTGTAAGCACAGCTACTTTAAGGCTGCGGTTGTTGTTTCTGACCTCGAGTGTTCTAGGCTGGCGCCTGGGTCTCATTTGTGAATGCAACGGAGAGGGCTGTGTCGCAGGCTTCCTGGCTGGTTTCGAGATGAAAAACGGCCGTTTTATGACCACGATTGAGCCGCCGACCCCAGTCCCTCTTCCTATCAACCGAACCAAGACCCTTAAGAATATCCCTGACGGTTTCACCAAGTACATGGCCCCCCAGGCTCATGACATCGACAAACAATTGGAGGAACAAGTTAAGAACGGCCTACGCAACCTGGTTCGCGCACACAACGAGGCTGTGGCACACTGGCTATCTGGTAGTGCGGATGAAGCTTGGAGCACGTTTGACTGGGACAACTATTTTGTCGACTTGGAGCCCCAGACCCAAATGGTCGTGAAGTCGATCCAGGCGGTTATCACCACTAGTCTGAACCAGTATCAGACTGCCCTTCTGATCCCCATTGGGGGTTCTCATGAGGATGCGTTAGAGACAGTCGAGTAACTCAACCTTTTCTCCCAGTTGATTCGGCCTGAGTCTATCCAACGATCAAAACACTTTCTCTAGCACGAGCCCTCGTCATGGTAGTTCATTCATGAGTCCACTCTACTCCTCTGACTTCTTGATATCTGGTTGGCACCATGTTCGCTTGGCATCTGTGCGTGGTCCTTGTTACAGTTGCAAATCATCTACGAAGCGCAAATGAGAGAATTCCCGTGTTTTGGCTATCTCCAGAAGTGAGACAAATCGCTCATGGTGATTTCATGACCGGTATATTCATGCATGTTGTGGATTTCCATGCCTGACTGCCTCAATTTACCTGGCTACGGCACACATCCCTTCATGAACTTGCACCAAATAGCGCCTTTTGGCTGCTTTAAGGCCCGGATGAATGCAACTATAAACCTCCTGATCAGCTGGCTTAGAGCCACCAGCTTAGAGTTACAGCTATCTTGATCATAGCCATAACTAAGTGGGTTCAAGTTATAACCACTCATCTCGTAGTAATAACCAATTGGCCTCCATGACACGGCGATTTCAGCAGTGTCATAGGGGTGACGACAACTATGATTGCAATTAGAGCCTCTATCTGGTTGCAATTGGGGTGATAGGATCGTCGAGATTTCATTTTCGTTCGGCTCCCCAGCGTCATCGGTACCTACCGTTACTCAAGAAGATAGAAATTCACTCGGCAGTCATGCGGATGTGCTGAGGGCTCAGTATGCCGACACTTCGGGGGAGCTTGGTCGACGAGAGCATCGCGCAGAGGGGCATTTCAGAGGGCGGGGAGAGTCGGATAGATTATGTTCCACCGCCGAGGATCATGACGATGGAGGACCCGGCCATCCTAGGCGATAGCGCCATAGCAGACAATTATATCCTGATAGGAAGGTCGGGTTCTAGAGGGCCATTTCCATGATGTTGAGCCAGATTGAGAAGCTTTATATTCCTCTTCGTGTCGGTTTGGGAGAGTGGGTATTGACCACGATGGCCGGGGATGACGCCGGCTATGCGAGAAGCACCTGCCGATGATTTGGGAATGTCCCGTTTTGGTGGAAAAGGCGGCCAATGCGATATGAATGGTATTAGTTGGGATTGGTTGGATGGACACCTGTTCAGCAATTAAACGGCGAGCAGTGTGAAAGATGCTACCCTACAGTGCGAATGCAGGAGTAGAGTTAGGAGGAGTAACACATTAATTCACTTGAGCCAACGGGCTCAATTCATGATAGAGATGCCATGCGTTGACTCTTCCCAACACGCAATGGTGGCGGATTTGGCGGTGAATGTTCCGGCTGACTGTCGCTTGGATCTCAATTCAGTCAGGTGATCATTTTTCACTATATAGCTGTGAAGAAAACTCACTCCTTGGGACTTATGTACACCCCACTTCTTCTATATTTGTACTGACGCTCACTGCGGAAATTCTAGGAAACATCAGCATCAATTGAACATGACACGTGTCCTGAAGCCGTGTCCGATCCTGGTAATGACAAGTTACTCACCTCGCCCGGAAGTTGTGACTGGTGGCAATGGCATCAGCAACTTCCTGTAAGGATAAGTCGTCGTCTACCCAGAGTGCGGTAAAGATCTCCCTGGTCCCTTCCCACTCCTCTGGAGTGTGCTTCTGGCGCCTTTGTTCTGCGGCCATTGCTGTCCGTTCAACAGAGAAGTTATCGATGAGGCTTGAGGTGGATGAATGGGCAGAAGACGCCAAGTATGCCACACTCCCAGCGTTCGGGCTGCTGGGATACTAGGACGGCGAAGAAGCCAAAGTAGAAGGGCTGCCCAACCCACGAGAGCGTCTCACGCATGGCCACCAGCGGCCAAGATGGTAAGGCGGTAAATCCATTCCTCGACCCAGGAGCTGATCAGGTGGAGCGTGGCGACGTCCTGGCAGCCACTTAGCTCCATGACAAGCCGAATGTCGCAGAGTTAGTCCTGCCGTTCAAGCCGGCGACGGAGATTCCGGGTGTAAAGCCCTTGGTAACTCCATTCGACTCCAAAGTCTCTCGGTGCTTGACGAGGACGGTCGACAAAGTCCTGATGCTCCTGTATGAACGTCCTGACGCCAGTAGCCGATGATAGGAGAAACCCGTCTTGGCCGTGGCCATTGGCCCTCGTCAACCCGGGTGAGCTATCTGGCGTGTGAGGGGAAAGCCGCAGCCAGGTATGCAGGGTGTTCTTTTGCTCCCTGGGGTTGATCGATTTCTTGACTGGCATGGCTGGTGCGGCGTTTTGGTCTGCGGCCTATCAGAGGTGTGAGGGGCGCCAGCAGAAGCGGCAGATTGAGGGCTCCATCCCGCTGGATCTTCCGGTAATCCCGTCGTGCTTAAGGATTTGATCGCGTCTGGTAAACTGGGTTAGTGCGTGAATCGTTCTAATGGTGGAACATAAGACCCTCGCTGGATCCTTCTTGCTTCTTGTTGTCTCCCGATCCGGGGTGATGAGCAATTGCTGGACTGTGTCGAGCAGGGCTTGCAGTTCTTCATCCTGAGCGGCCGGATTTATACGGTTGGTCCGTGAGTTCTCGTCGTGGTTCCAAACTGGCGGGTCGCATGGTGCTGCTGCCGGACCCGCTTCGGTCTTGCTTGGTTCGTCGTAGTCGCAATTGCAAGTGGACCCGGCCGGAAGTGGAACTTCCAACGGTGTGGGGATCCGGAGATGCGGCTCTAGGTGGAGGCCAACAGCCGGATTCGTCGTTGATGGTATAGCGGGCGGGTGAGGCTGGTAATGATGTATAAACTCCGCCTGTTGCGATTCGGTCGGCGCGCGATAGGAATGACGGCTTGCGTATGCTGTCATTGATAGTATCGCTGTGAGCGTGCACGTTGTGATGCAAGTCGTTCCTCTTTGGTTTGCGGCGGTTTTCTGGTGGGGCGGCCACGGTGTTTCGGAGCCGGTTGAGACATTGACGTGCTTCTCTGACCTCCGACAGCATCAAACTTAATATCGAGAGCAGCACGCCTGAGTGTAGTGTTGACGACAAAGGATAGTGGGCTGTTTTATCCGCACTTTCGCAGTTGGGCCTCATCTTCTGAGCCTGTTATTACCGGACTAAAGGGCAGTCACGGCGGTTTACGACTTGCCAACACCCAGAGAACGAGTGCATCCCCTTGCACGATTATGGACTACATACATGTGTTCAGTCGGGATCCGATTTTAAGACCAATTTCTAATCTCTTGCGCACGCTCTGGGGGTTTTCCGACCGCCACCACCTGCGACACTTTCGATCTTCAGTTCCCAGGATCTCAAGATCTATTATATTCATAATGGCTCGGTTCTTTTGTGGACCAATGACAGCCCCGGGCCATCTTTTTTTTGAGGGCGCGCTCTCCTGATAGGCCCGTTTCACAGAGACGCTGATTATGTAAGTTCTTTGAGGCCTGGGTGCCCTGGAAGGTGCTGGTAATGCTGGCTGTGGAGCACGTGAGCACGCGTGCACGTGAGCACGCGCCTACCTCTTGACGCGACGACACCACTCGGACTTGACGGCATACGTCTACCTTATCGTCTGGTATTCCCGCTCCCCTTTAGCGTTGCTCACATTACCCATGGCCCCTGCCGATGCCGCGCCAGGGCAAGACAAGGCGAGATCAGCAACGCAGCCACGCGGAACTTTACTACCTCCAGACGTTGAGCGACGTCAAGAATTGGTTGGTGGCATCCATCCTCGCTCCGTGTTTCCGGCTGGCTCATGTCCCTGTTTCATATACGATCAAGAGGGCTATGACTTGCTAACCCTTCTTCTGATAGACGACCGCCGCTTACGCCACCATCATCAGAAACTACGACACGCCAGAGCATGTTTCTGGTTCGTTCGCCCAGCACATCATCCAGTCATTTCCATCTGAGGACCGGCCGTTGGTCCTCAGAGGCATTGTGATCGAAACCCCGAAGGTCAACGCCGGCTGCCGCGAGGCCAAAGCCTTGCTTCCCGAGGAAGAGAAGACCCAGACAACAAACCTGGCAAAGAGGCGACGCACGGACGAGCTTTCTAGGATATCCATGGAACGTCTTGATACGGCTTGGGGCGGACAGGGTTAGTTGCCCCAGGACGTTCGAGATGCGTATGGCTCGGTGGGACCAACCGGAGATGTTCCCCAGATGGTCATCAAACAAATGTCCAGGATCACTACCATCCTTGAACCTAAGGGCCGGCGGTTTTTGCACTCTCTCTGGGGTCCCGGTGGTCTTCTCCGAGAGATGGTCCAGGCTGGGAGGAGAGCTCCTTACTTCAGCGGCGATCGAGCTACCGAAGCACTCGAGCGGGTCAAGCAGACCTGGGGCGAGTCCAGCAGAAGAAGCACCGAGGGAGTCGACGGAGAAGGCGCACATCATCAGCGTCTTGAGAACCAAGTCACTTTCCCCCCTTCCGCCGACTACGGCACTGGAGATGCGACAAACCTCACCGCCGACGCCACCGAGGAGGTCACTCTCGAGCTCGGGCGAGGTGACCTCAGTCACTTGGCTTCCGATAGATTGTCTGACACTATCACTGATTGCCCCCCTCCAATCATTTCCCGCTCCGAAATCCAGCCCGAGGTTACCACATCACTGCAACTCCCATCGAATACCGAGATTATTGACATGGCGTCACCAAAGAGGCTTACGATGGAGCACGGCATTGTGATAGCACCAGACATCACAGAGCAGGAGGCCAGTGACCATCAACTGTTGAGCATGAGTCACTTCTCTCGCTCGGGTCCGTCGAACACAGGCACATGCCCGCTATCATCAGCCGAAGCACCAAGAACCCTTAAGAACGCAATGGGCCTTCTGCCCGATCAGTCTGGAGTTTCTATCCAGCACGCCACGATGAGTCCCGCCGACCCAGTGAACTCACCCTGGCGAGCCATGTCTTCACTATCCCCCAGGGTCAAACGGAAGCGTAATACCGAATCTGAGGACCTAATTGACCCAGATGGAGAGTCTTTGAGCGACTGGAGAGCAAAGTTAGCTTACCTGGATAGTGCCCAAGCCTCACGAACGATTCTTTGGCAGCTTACAACCGAAGAACGCCTCGACGACGACGTCCTTGACCTATGTTGCCGTGCGATCCAGTCCCGATACGACAAGTCTCGGTCGATGCTCCTCCTACACCCCCTATGGTTCTTCGATGACGCGCATTCCGACACCCTCCCTTCCGAGGTACGACGACTCCGGTGCGCAGAGGCCGTTTGCTTTCCAATTCATTATGGCGGCCATTGGAGCCTTGGCGTGCTCAAACGAAGCGAAGGGGGATTCCTTTTTCAGCACCACGACTCTTCCCCTTTGACCAAGCGCAACGAGTTAGTCGTCCGACGTATTCAGGACTAGTTAGCCCAGTACGGCCACGAAGGAGATGTGACGGTCAGCCGAGAGGTTCACTCTGTCTCCTATTTTTGACGCCATATGCTGATCACCCGGGACAGGAATGTCCGCGTCAGAAGGACAACTGGAGCTGTGGAGTTTGGGTCTTGGCCTGCCTGCAACGTACCATGCAGGGCAAGTCTTGCACAAGCTGCGCGCACGATGTTACCCCGATGGCGAAGAAGGAAGAAGTCCTGTCATTGCTCATGAGCGTGGATCGCTCTGACTTTGATGAAACCAGCAGAGCTGTTTTGGGCAGCTTGACAGAGAACATCCAGAGTTGTAGCAACAGGAAGAGACCTAGCGGCCGACCTAAGAGCGCCTTGTCTCACCTTGTCGCCAGTGCAACCTTCGAACAGCGACTTACCGACCTCAGCTATGACCAGCTGCAGCAATGCCTAGTGGAGGCTAAGGGCCGACTGCGCCAGGCAAACCAAGCAGAGGCGGAAGCCAGGACGAGCATCCGCATAGCCCAGGCACAAGAACAGTTGGCAGCCAACTTTCGAGTGTTAGCCGACGAGTCAATGGAGGCACTGAAGAACAGGCTGCCGCAACGCGCCATCGGCGACGACCGCACCGCGCACGTGGATGAGGACGGCGACGTGGGACATTTCCTAGAGCAACGCGAACGGAGAGCGATGGAGGAATCGCGGTCCCAGCGCAACAGAATACTTATTGAAGGCGCGCACTGCTTCTGCCTGTCCGTCAATGGATTCGGGTCCGATCTGCCACAGCGCCTTCGCGTTGCCCAAGATCAGCTGGCCTCGGCACAGGAGGGGGCTCGAGCCGCTGCGGCTGACATCTCCAAGTATGAGGGGACCTTGGAAGCGAAGAAGAATTACGAAGAACGGTTGAGGCTTGGTACGATGCTGGATGAGGTCATGAAGAAGCATGAGCAGTTCAAGCTGGCGGCACAGGACGGCAGCTGGTTTCCCGGTGGGATGAAGCCTTGACGGAAGATTGACCGCCGCTGCTCATCATTGTGCTCTTCCTCAGCCACGCTACTCGGGAGCCTTGAACTTCCACATAGAATCAGTTGACTTGAATCGTAAACCCTTTAAGTAGTTCCATGTTAGCCGTATATTTAGCATTGATTAGCCCGCTGTCTATGCTTATTCTAGCGACCCTATCATTAAAAATACAGCAGAATAACACCCATGTTCAACCAATAAGTCGCCATAGCTCTATTCATTAAGTTTCTTCAAGGATAGCCACGAATGAGGCTTATAGCTCTAGGCTGGGGTGTTTTTCGGGATTAGGTTTTCATGCCATCATGCATAACTATAGTTATATACTTCGCTATTGTGGCTTATGACTTTTAGAGATAACAGATAATAAGAATAATGACGACTACCTATAGCTAATATAAAGGCCACTGGAATAAAGTTGGTTCCGTGGTTATATCCATAGGGAATATAATAATAAGTATGGTATCAGCGCCTGAACATATTTAAAATAAACGTCAAATAAAACTTACAGGTATGACATTCGGATATCCAGGAGTCACGTAGGTATTAGAGACAGAAAGCCTTTCACTTCTATCAGTGCCGTAACTCTATTCACGAATCCAGATGAAATATAGCGGGCTCTAACACTTCGGCATCACCATCCTAGTCATCTCCTGCCATGAGACTTAAATTCCGCTAAATCTTGAGTGTAATTTTTTAATACTAGAGTAATACTGCGTGAAAGCGATGATTAAGGAACGAGTGCCGTTTGATTTCGATACATATTCTACACTGTTTGAAAAGGGACTAATAAGGGTCTCTATAGCACATCGTTATTCTTGGACGGGACGCTCGAGGCGAACCTCGAGGGCGATCGTTTCCATCGAGCTGTCCCAGTCGTAGTCGATGGCACTTTGGATCTCTACCATGGAAGGGGGGCGGTTGTTCCAGAACAGGTGGTGTCTGTAAAACGTGTGGAAGAAGGCTTCGGTGGAGTTGTCAAAGTCCACCTGGGCAAGTGGCGCAAGTCCCCTACAGGGATCCCTTCAGGTAGCTCAAGGACGGATCCAAAATCTGGAAGAAGAGCTGACAAGGGCACACACTGAGAGGACAGCGATCGAGGCAGAAAGGGATGCCCTTTCTGAACAGGTCAGACTCAATGACCTCCCGCAGACAGGAGGGGGCAGTTACCAGGGCTGGGGCATCATCTGTTGCTGTGAGCACGGTCGGTAGAACGACGGGGGCGCCGCCATTTCCAAATGTCCAATTCCCCCCGACACCAGAGACCCCTCCACGGCAGCCGAACAGCTCCAGAGGCGAGCAGGATATATACACTCGCCGGGACCGTGGCTTGACTCTTCATCGCCCCGAGTCTCTTCCCCAGGGCCGGGCATCGCTTTGCCATCAGCATCATGGTCCTGCGCTAGCTCCGTCGTCATTCTTTTCCTCTCCAGTGACTGACTTGGGCTTTCAGCCTGGCCGCCGAGGACGTCAAGCTCAGCTCCCCGACCTTAACCGAGGGCCACGAGGTCTTTCCCATGCTGCCACACTCCCGGTGACACCAAGCCAGTTTCCAGCATCACGCAAGTGGCGGCTACAAGTCTCGTCTCCCCATCCAAACTTCGCCCATAGAGCCGATGCTGAGCCCGCCACGCTCGGCCCTCGCTTCGCGCCGTTGAACGTGTCGGCATCACCTCGATCTGGCTCCTCGGCAGGGATAGCCAACGTCATTGGTGTTCCACCACAGGGCGATAGAGTTGGCTCGGCGTCGTCGGCAGAAGGAAGCATGCCCGAGGTCCTCAACGCCATCACCCGGGAGCCCGGAAGTAGCAGGGCTTCGTCAAGCCTGGACTTGGCGCTGGCAGGCGTCCCAGTTGGCCCCTGGACTGCGTCGGAGCGGGATCGGCGCGAGGATGATGCCCGAGATGAAGAGGTGCGAAGACGCGACATTGAGCGCGTAGGGCGTGTCGTTCGAGAGGCGGATAAGGCGGGGGAGGATATTAATTGGAACGATTTGGCTGGAGTCGGAGAACAACGAGGGGAATCTGCGCAGTTAAGAGCAGTGGTGGTTGCGTGTGGCGGCGGCGATGAAGGGTGGATGGGCAGCTAACCAGTACAACAGAGATGTCGTTTTTGCCAACCCCGCCTGGTATGTGCCAGCCGCTGCATTGGCGCTAGTCTTTTGAACTCACTTCTATATTAGGTCCTTGATTATACTATATTTGGGATTATTTTAACTACTATAGCGTTGCGGGGTATATCGGGTAGTTCTTTGTTCGTAATGGCTCTTTTGACTACTGCGTCCCCCCTTGTCTAGTTAAATCTTATTTCTTCCCTTGCATCTTATTTTATTAGTTAACTACGCTCGCATCTAACTCGTTTGTTCAAGTGCTTGCGCCAATCAGCCTATCCCACCTCGGTATGCCGAACGATACGGAATAGCCTCCGAGGAGACGTGGGCCTGATGTCTTTGAGGACGAAAGCCATATGGAGCGGGACTGGGCTGACCCTAATACAGGCGGTATTCGCGGATCTAGTGAGGGAGGTCAGGCCATCTCCGTACTTAAGTATCTCACTCCTTGCGGTGGCATGCTGGCTTTTGTGTCTCTTATTATCGCTCTAGCCGCTTTGCCTCCATAGTACACTTCATGCGGGGCAAGGCCGAGAACTTCCCGAGCTCATACCAGGCCTCATTCGTAAAATTCTGCGCCATCTCGAAAGCATCCCTTCCAATAGCCTAGTCACCGGCCCCAGAGAGCCCTGGACTGGCTTTGGTCTAACCTCGGCCGAGCCCGACGCCCCAATGAGGAACCTTTCCTCGGTCTTGCGCGTCGTGCACGAGTTGCGACCAACCAGGGAAGCGCGCATATTTGCTGAGCTTGTCGACAATATGGCCAACTCCCCCGTCACGCCGATGCGTCAGGCCTGGTCCAACCTGCACGAGAACCACGTCCAGACGAACCTGGCAGCCGCACACCAAGATTTTTGGCATTCGCTGCTGGTGCTTTGACTGGATGTCAAGGAGCTCGCTGTCGAATGGGGGGTCTAGTTTAAATGGATCTCTTACTTTTCACGAGGTGCCACGACCATAGGCCAGGAGCCTCCTGACATCCATGCCATCCCACCGTGAATGCTCTCTCGCTCCGAGCTCATGCTGCTGCGAGGCTCAGAAGGGGCCTGCCTAGGTAGGTATGAGTCTCAGGACAACGGCTTGACTAAGCCGATGAGAGCCGATTGGCCGATCGTGGATCCGCGTGCACCAGAGGACAACAATCAATAAAAGGCTCGCCAGAGCCACATCTTCGCTTTGCAGGTAATCGACGTCATCTATTTCCCAGACAGGCACCCTCGCTCGCCAAGGATCTTATAAGTATCAGTCATCTACCCATCGTCAAAGCTCATCCTCGACCACACGAAGCTGTGCTAGGATATCATTCTTACTCATCGCGCCCCAGTCTAGATCGTCTTCCTCGCTTACAAAGGCAAACGTGATCTTCTTCCCATCATTCGTCGCCTCCAAGAATGCATGTCCAGCAGCACAGATCTCCTCCATGTAGTCGTTATCAAGCAGCTGCTGCAAATTCCGACGACGCTTTGGGTCGCCCTTGCTCCCACCAAGCTCGAGATACTCCTTCGTGGCCATATGGAACGGCGCGCTGGCAGATGGGCAGGTCGGGATGAAGGGCAGAAGGCCAGGTCCCAGCTTCCCACATACCTTTTCCCACGCCTTGCCCGCCCTCCTATCGTTGTCGATTTTAAAGATTGTAACGCCATATATCTTGGTGAGTTCTGCGCGAGTCTCGGAGACTATGCGCCCAGAATGGCCTTTCAAGCCATCATAGGCCTTGTTGAAAAGCACCTGCTGGTAGCGTGTCTGGACCCTACTGCCCTTGACCTTCACGAGCCTCTGGTAACCCTGAAGCACCTTGGTCACCTTCTCGTCACGAGCGGCGGGGTCGTGGCCCTCGTTCTGGATGGCTGCGTTGTGCGATTTCACCTCGGTGACGAAATGCTTGATCGCGTATACGCTCATTACGGTCGCGGCGAGCTTGGCTAAGTCGCTGTCTGCGTCAGCGCTCCCCGGTGTCACTACTAGTTTCTAATCCCCAGACCCCCCAGGCAAACTGTCTCGCTGTCGTGCGGCATGTAGGCGTGAGCTCTGACGCGCTGGAACGGTGGACTTGGCGGCGGCGGCTTCGTTTCTGCGCCCAGGGAGCGGTTTCCTCCTCTTTCCATCATCCTGGCCATCACCGGTTTTCTTCCTCTTCAGCCTTGAGGTCGTCGCTGTGTTCTCAGAGCCCTCTTCCGCCGGAGACGGCACAGACCTGTCGACCCACTCAACCAGGCAACCCTCGACCCCCAAGAGGCCCTTGAGACCGCACTCGTTGCATACTCGAAGTTTGGTGTGGCGTATACTCAGAGTCTCGGCCGGGGGGCTCAGGTTGATCGAACAGGCGAAATTGTCGGTTATGTTCCAGACCAGATGGTATTGGCCCTACTGTACAAAGGATTGCTTGGTATTTTACTAAATTACACACTTTTCGTCCGTGCGCAGAACCCCCAGTCCATTTTATCTTCATGAAATTACATCATTTTTGTCCGTGCACGCTCGTTGGGTTCAGCTTGGCGGGGCTTTCTTCTTGCATGGGGCCACGATTTCCACTCTCAGCCTTAGAGGCTGCATCCCCCGGCAGGGTACCCAGGGGGGCCGCCCCTCTGTTCATCACAGACGGGGCATCACAACCTGTAACTGCGTCACTGCTGTAACTGCCTTGCGCACTGTAATTGCCTCATTTCTCCACGAATTGAAGTCCGAATGGCTTCAAATTAAAGATAGACTTTATTTTCAATTGGAATTAACTATGCCTCGATTTTCAGCCAAAGAAAGCGCTGCTGCGGCGCGCGCGGCGCATACGTATCTATCCGGAGCATCTACGCCACCGACAACTCGGGCGAACCCCTCCCCAGGCAAATACAGTATCAATAACACCGCCGCGCTTCACCACGCAAATGCCGCCCTGACTAAGAAATATATATATCTATTGAAAGCTGGGAAACCTACTCAAAAATGTAGAGTGTAAACGGGGCCGTCTCCACTTCTGAGCCAATCATGTTTAGCAGCTTCGTTCTTCCCTTTTGCCCCTGGAAACGGGCCCCGTTTCTCGCACTAGCAGAAACGCGCCCCCTTTCCAAAAGGCTAGCAAGATGCCAGACGCGTAACTCCCACCATTATCATTTGACTACCAACAAAGGTCACTAAAAGCTCTCATCACACTCTCTTCTCCTAGAAATAGCGTTTCTACCTACTTGCCTGCCCTATGATGGACTTATCACGCAAGGGGCTTCGGTGGTTAGAGAAGCTTGGCCTACACTTCAGATCCCAACGAACAGATCAGCCTCGCCGTACCTGGAGTTCACACCCGAATTAGGTCCTGACATCCTTAGCAAGGAGGCTATCGCACACCAGAAAGATGACCTGGCCGGAAAAATGAGCCCTGGATCCAGAAGACAGGCCTTTTGTGGTCTCGACTCTAGAGCCGAGATACCCCACATTTGCTTAGATGAAGATGAGAGGGCTTCGAACGATGCCGGGGTTACCTTCGATGTGGATAGTATCGTGGCCTTCCCAAGTAACCTTGCTGTCACTAGGCGAGGTATTCGCTGGTCTCCTACTCGGATGACCGTATCTGATCTTCAGTCTGATCTTCACCTCCGGCCAATCCCAGTCACATATCTCGATGCGAATGGAAAGCAACATCAAGTCCACCGGCCCGTGCACCAAATTCCTCACTATACCTTCGGCCGCGTTGTTGGGTTTGAAGACATATCCTTATATCTTCTGTTTCCCAACCTGTATCGAGAAGAGCAGGAATGTAGTAAACTCGGGGATGAAGGCTTTCGGCTATGGATGGATGGCATTCTCCTCGCTACGATATACCAATGCTACAGCACGGCCCATGTCCAGCATTATCCATCGAGCTATGACCACAGTCGTTGTAATTCTACCACTCGTGGAGTGAGCCACTTTCTCAACGTGTGCATCCGATGGCACGGGAACATCAATTGGTGTACTGTCTACGACCAGAGGCACTGGCGGATGTTTGGGCTTACAGACCGACGACGAGCCGCGTTGGTATTGGTAATAAATAGCAGCTCTAAGGTCTACAACAGAGGACCTGATAAGAGTCGCATAGTATAAATTAGTTAGTCACATGATCCTGATGACTGCAAAAATTTCGTTCCCAGAGGTCGATATGTAACGTCTCAGTCTCTCCCATCTTCTGCAACGCTGGGAGAGCCTTGTCCACCTATGATCATCTCCTCCTCCGTCTTTGCTTGGTATGCACTTCCTCAATGTGACGCTTAAGGTTATCAGGGCGGGTGAACTCTCTCTTGCACTCCGAGATGGAGCATTTGAACGCGTCTAGGGTGGGCAGGAACTGCCGATGGTGGACCCTGACGTGCCGGAGCATGGGCTTCTTGTCCCCAAATATCTGTCCACATCCTGCTATACAAAGCGTCCGGGGCTTATGTATTGTGCGGATGTGAATGTTGCGGAACCCATTAACTAACTAACCCATAGTTCGACTGTCGGTAATCGAGAGATGGGCGCTTACCTCAGCTTTTTGCTTGTTAGAAAGGTCCGAGAGCACGCCAGCCAGGAACAACAATACTCCCCATTGGGCCCCCTGGCATGTCTTATACGTTTTCGCGGAGTGACTGCGTGGGTCAGCAAATGCTGTCCCAGAGCTTGAGTAGACTCTATGTCACGCCTAGATGGTTCAAGCGCGTTGATAACATCTCCGGGACTCTTCGCTTTAACTTCAGCAGTGACATTTTCGCAACCCTTCGTAAGCATCCTCCAGTTATCGTTTTCCTGACTGCTAGCATGCGAGCTACGAGAAGACTATGCCTTCAAGCAACTAGAATGGTTGGCAGTGACAGTGTCGGTGGAAGTCGTAGCGTGTAGGAGAGCCGGGTTGACTGTATGGTCTAGGGAGAGGGAGTTGGCAGTGATAAGGTCCCCATGTCGTGGCATCCCAGGTGTCTCGGTTACAATCCCTCCAGCGTTATTCAGGAGAGTTGGGTTCAAGGCATGCGGCCTAAAAGCTGTTTCCGGTACTGGCTCCATGATTGAGTGTGTTTCTGGGACTCATCAGCTAATGTATTTGTTTCAAAGCAGCAAAAAGCGATGCTTTCTCCACCTTTGATGGTTGTCGTGTGTACCTGGCTGTAAGCTCAGTGCTTGAGCGCAAGCGGCGAACTTCAAAAGCGCAAGACGCGCCCTTTGGACTTCTTGGTTAAAAGTAATCCGGACCAGCAGTGCGGGGGCATATGAAGATAGTTATACTTCCAGGGTCAAGGTGTCATTGGCGTGGGGGGAAGGGTATGTAAACCACGACTCGAATGACGCAACTGTGTTCCGGCGGCGCGGCTTAGCTTCCCGAATTAGCTTTTTAGTGAGCATCTGTTGTCAAGAGTCTTCCTCAATGATTGCTGTATCTTGTCAACTTCTTGTGGTAAATACGCTCGACGTTTACTACTCGAGTGGATATGGAAGCTCATACTAGCCTGGTATCCGAAGCTGATGTTAGCAAGTCGGGGCTTTCTGGTGGGCTTTAATAGCTCCTGGTTAATCGGACGAGGAATACCGATGCGGTGGCAAAAGTCTTTTTCGGGTCTTAGTTCCCCAGCCATATTACTCACGATTGTGTCATAAAGCATCACCGATGATGATGCCGGCCTAGTACGAAGTATTAAATTGCCTTAGGAACCCTGGTAGCAATCTGCTTAACTATCTTCACTCCAGGCATTTCATCACTATAGCTCGGCTAATGCTACATCAAGCTACCAGGCAGAAGTTCTCCCATGACAGCATCATCACGCATCATCAAGAATGGCGGTAGTCCAGACTTCGGAGTTCCAATACTATGCTGGTCTCGATCCCTTCGAGCGTAGACTTCTCTACGAGCCAATCGTTCTCGAGTATGCAATGATTCAAAGCTGCAACCTGACCCGAGAAGAACCAGAAAGCCATGCTATAGTCGACTTTGACAATCTGCAGTCCGACTCCGAAGCCTTTCGCGTGCTTATAAATAAGCTCGCCCAGGTCTGTGACAATGAACGAGGTGGGAATTCAGTCACCGCCATGACGATTCTCGAAGGGACGAGTGGACCCGAATTCGTGTTTGCAGCGAACAGGAAGGACGAAGAGGAGACTAGGGCTACCACGAGATTCGTAACGAACTTACTACAGTTGGCTGGGCAGAACCCCCAAAATCTTAGCTCCGATGCCCTCGAGAAGAGAGTACTCTGGATGATATTAGCTTTCAACATGTCCCGAATAACCGAATACAAGGACGGACTCGATAAGGCTTTAGGCCTTTGTCTGGAAGACCACGAACGGCGACAGTCCGAAGATGGTATGACATAGTATATAGCAACGCCCACTACATGACACTGACTCCAACGATGAACAGAGACCTTGAAGAGTGAACTCCAAAAGCTCAGAGAGAAATGCAACTTCTCGGTCAACAACATACGCGAGCAGGAGGAAATAAAGTGCAAGTCTCCCCCCTCCTATCGACATACTTTATACATACCAAGACTAATTTTACCCTAGCACTGAGAGACTGTGAAAGGCTGATCAACCTGATCCATAATGCCCAGCTAGCAATGACAGGGATCAAGAAGGCCATCAGGACGAAAGCCAGGGGCAGCGAGTTCCTCAAGTCTGAGCCGTGGTGCGAGCTAAAACATTATCTCGGCCGTTGGCATTCCTACCGTCAAGCTGCGAGCTTCATTGTTTGTGCAGCAACAGCCTGGCCGCTACTATTCCAGGACTTTACGATCACCTCACTACCATCTAGTACTCGTATATCCAAGCCCATTGTACAGTCGGACCTGACAGCTGTCGCCATTGTTCAACACATGGAGGCTTTCGAGAAAGTAAAGATGCCAGAGCTTATGCAGGATGCCGAGGATCTCCGCAGGATGGGTCTGGATAAGACTATCCAAATTCAACTCTTGAAGAGAACTTTCAGGCCAATCGTACACGCAGAAGTTCTCATTCATCACTACCTCACCAAGAACGGAATTACAAGGCCAGATAGATTTTGGCGGCAATGGCAATACATCGGCGCCAGCAAGCCAACCTGTCGCTTATGCCACTATTACTTCGGCTCGCACTCACAGAGCCAGATTCAAGTTCGGCCTTCACATCTGAATCTGTACCCAAATTGGCGTTTACCGGAAATCTCTAACGAGGGCGATGCGGAAGCTCGAGAAGCTCACAGGAAGCTCTTGAAGAACATCGCTGAAAAGGTGCGCAATGACGCGAAGCGGACTTTGCAGCAGAGGACCACCAAAAGCAAGCAACACGACTCAAATACCTACTCTGCTACACCGAGATACCTTGCGAAGACGTCAGGGTCAACGAATTCTGATGGTCTCGCCTATTGCGAGGTTGATGCAGTCGGTGGGGGAGTCAGCCTGTGGTCGCCTTGAGGTGGAGTCGGATGGGGTGCCACGGAGGCAGATGGCAGCTGCTAGGCTGTCTAGGCAGATCACGATGTTTCGCGCCGTTGACTCTGGGAGGTTGAGAGCTGCTGAGTCCAGTAGTCAATGACAATATCAATTATGGTAGAAGTGATTTTCTGCCCCACTTTGCGGAGGGCAATGATCACAAGACGGGTGAATAAGTTACCCTAAACAACGGATAAAGAAAGAAAAAACACGACGCCAGTTGCTGGGTTAACCAGCACAGATAGCCTGCCATTTAAGTTATAATAATAAAATTTAAGCCTAATATCTTTAAGTTAACGTATATGTATAGCGAGTGCAACAAACAAACGAGTGCAACAAATTACCCTATAGTGAAATTTATACCTAATATTAAAATAATTCTAAAAAGTTCTTAAAAATTCTATTTAAATCTTAGTAAGTTAAAATTTAAAAGTCTATTTTATTAAAATATTATATATATAATATAATTTTTATAGAATTTTAAAAAATTTCTTTATAAGATGGTTTTAAAAAAAGGTATATTCGCACTGTATAAATAGCTATTTCTCTATATAGGGAATTTTTTAAAACTCTAAAAAAATCATTTTTATATTTTATATTTAGTTAGGTTTATAAAAGTAGTCTTTTTAAGTTTATAGCTATTTTATACCGGTTTTTAGAAATTTAAAATTAGCTATTTTTAGGTGCACAGTATGCTGTTGCACTCGCTTGTTTGTTGCACTCGCTTATCAAACACGTTATTAATATTATTAAACTCTTAGTTCATATAAGTTACCCTTTTATATCTCAGAGAATGGAAAAAAGAAATATATATAATATAATAAGGCTATAAACGCGTAAGGTAATATAGTATTTAAATAATAAGCTAAGTGCTTTTTTAAATAGCTCTTACCTCTTTAAATAGCTAATACTAATATGTATTTTAAATAAAAAGCTAGCTTTAATACTTATCTTTAAACTAACTCTGCTTTTTATAAGTAAGGTTATCTACAACTATTACCTCTACTAGTTTATTATTAGGTCTATAAGTGTTTTATACTGTTTGATAGGCAACTTTAGGAGATAGAGAGTGTAGGACCAGTTCGGCTTCCGGGGGCAGATGTCCTCGTACAACCGCGTCAGCTTGAGGAAATCCTCGAATTCGTTCGGGCTGGAGGTCAGGTGCGGGAACTACCAAGCAAGACAGGCTCCGGCTAACGCTGAATCCTACCAACAACACAGACTACGAGTAGTCAAAGTTGTAGATTGTGCCACATGGTAGTTCAAGATCCTGACTCAGCGCTGTTGTTCTCTCATCCCCCTCCCCTTTCCAACCTTGGAATCTTTTACACTGAATAGATTGGTAGTGTTCAAGGTTAGGGAAAAACAAGCCGGGACAAGGATCCTCTGCTAAGGGCGATGTGACGCGCCTGCCATTCGCTAGGTTCCGAAGGACGCGCCACCCTGGCCCGCTGCCGCCTATCCCTCGCGAGAGCGGCTCGCCCTTGGTGGAGAGGAAGGCCAGATCTGTGGGATCTCGGCATCTGCATCGCTTGCATGACAGTCTGATAGATTTAGTCATAGCCGGCCCATGCACGTGGTAGGTTGGAGGGTTAGTACGGAGGACAATATGCAGAAGATAAGACATTTTATTTAGTACATAAGAGAGCGCAAGCAGTGAGCTCAAGGAGTTTCCAAAGGCTTCTCCATCGTTACGCCATACACTCTTTTCATCAGCTCCGCTAGTGGAGTCTCCATGTCCTCTGCCAGCAGAAGAATCAAAGCCGTGCCGTCCTGTTCTTCGTGGTCCAACGGCGTGCCCAGCGCAGCGCCGCAGTCGTCACCGCTTTCGCTATCGTCCTCTTCGTCGTTGTCACTCATTTCCATGTCGTCACCGTTGTCGACGCTATCGGCAGCCCGACTAGCTTCCGGTGCATCAGTCATAGCAGTGTCGGTGTCGGCATCGAGCATTGTAAAGTCCTCGTCTGCCTGGTCGTAAAAGAAGTCGAGCGGGCCCTCACATCGGATATTAAACTCATCGTCTTCGGCAGAAACTAGCTCCACATATACGGCTGCACCCCCCGCCTTGAGTATGTTTTGTTCGTTGATGCCAATTTCCTTCAAGCTATATCCCTCAGGCAAGACATATTCATGGGGTTTCACGACGAATGAAAGGCCACCCTGATAGTTCGGCTTGGCGTAGCACACAGAACGGATATGACTTCTATGTGGATCTTTTTTCCAAAACGGGTGTGTCAGTTTACAGTGGTCCTCGTTTTCGTATTGTTGAATGCCCTCCCCACCGTCACGCGGGGGGACAACCAGTAACTGAATGGATCCAACGGACACAGAGCTCCACAGGTCATAGAGCGCATTGCGGATATCTGGGTCCAGGTCCGGGCACAATGACAGGTACTGGGGCGTCGGGTGCAGACGAATGTTCCTGTGCCGATCCATGAATAAACCTTCGATCTTGCCGGCGTCGGGACACAGCACCTTCAGCGAGCCATTGAGGAAGAGAGTGTTCAGCCGTCTGTAGACAGAATTCCAGAGACTTCTCTCCTTCCTGCCCTCTTTTCGTTCGCCCCATCCATCTTTCCCGACACGGGAACCGAGCTTCGACTTGCACCGGCTAAATGCTCTTCCGGCCTCGTGTAACTCATGCATCGAGATCCGGGCAAGAGTCTCGGCAGTAAGATAAACACGTGCATAGTTCACCGGGGAACCCCGACGCTCGACAGGCACCATGTGCCTTCCTCGCCCATGGAAAAATGTGGTCAAGTAATCCTTCAGCTGCGGCGCGCAAATGTCGTGTGCCGTACGACTGCAGTAGAAAGGCCGCCAGTGCCTGTTAAACTCCTTCGACACTTGCGTAAGGGTCCAGGGCGACCACCTCTCCGCCTTGTTCGTGTTCCGCCGCCTTTTGTCCCGGTCTCTGCAAGCCTGGCAGCAGTCCCAGACCTTATCGGGCTGGTAGATAGCAACGGTTCTGGGTTTCGCGGTTCCATTGAGAAAGTTGACTATGCAATACTTGATATCTGGGAAGGCGTGAGCGACAGTACGAGGCATGGCAGCATCGCCTCCGCGATAGAGTCTGACAGACACTGACCGTCAGGCAATTTAAGCAGCAATTCCGCGCTCAGACCTATCTTCCGGCCTTTCGAAGGTTTGGCCCGGGTGCTGCAACGTTTTGTGGGCATCTTGAGGTTCAAAGCCGACATTGAACGAAAAAGATACAAGAATTTCACATCGTACAGTACGCTGAGTGGAAAGGGCATCGATTGCAGCAGGAGCAACGATGTCTACGACAATAATAAAGAGCCTTCTTTTTCTGTAAAGGTAGTCGGCCTTTTTCTACGACCAATTGGTCCACAAAGGGGGCTGTGCTCGGCCAATCAGAGGGCTAGGCGCTACGTGACACATAACCGCCTGTATCGTATCGACTCAATACATCGAGTAGCGTCAGTGGATACGTTTGAAGCTCTTTCGTTGGATATAGTTCCAGGACGGCCAATAAAGGCTTGGAGAAAAGAGGCTAGCAAGGGTCTTTTACCCCATCGACGCTACTCAATGTGTTGAGCCGATACTGTACGGTACGTTTGGTCCTGCCTCATTAGCGAGTCAGTATCATGGGCTAGTTGAAGCCCAACCACACGGCCCACACTGGACACACTCACGCACTCATTGGCTCCCCAGCCGCCGCCATCGACCAATCATCTAACAACGGACTTCTACCGATCTTATCGCCTCGGTAAATCGACAAATGCTACTAACATTCTCTCTGACTCGCTCTCCTGCAGTATTTGCCGAGTCATGGAAGCGCCTGTCAAGTGTGTCATGGTCAAGTCGGTGAGTCTGGGGCTGCAGACCGCCGATCACCATGGGATTACCATAGGCGGAGGAGGCTGCCAACTATCACGCGCCATCAAACACGCGCCATCAAACTTGTGTGTTCTAATCCGGCGATTCATTCCTCCCACACACACAGGTGTATCGATAAGCATCTGTTCCTGGAAAACCTCCCGGCCGTACCGAGCCCCACATACGCCCCAACTTCTAAGAGGTACATGAGGGCAACCTTATGATGCGTCATCGATTGATTCCAACTACATCCTCATAGAAATTTATCCGGATTGATCAATGACTTCCCAATCGGTACCTATAGAGATCTCGGCGGAGGCTCTCAACGCGTATGAGGACAGCAGCTTTATCAATGAAGATAATAGCCTTCAAGAGCATGCGGGTGATAGCACCCGCCGACCGGCTTTTCTGCCTGCCGAACACCGAGGCTTCGATTTCTAACCCTTTCAAGTGCCATGACGAGAGCTTATTATCAAGCAGCTGCCCCAGAACCCGCTGTCCCTTTTCCAACACTTTATACCTATTTCTCTAGTCAATAGCGGGGTCAAATACACTAATGACCGGGTCAATCGCCTACTCCAGAGCGGCGTTGTTGATAGCCAAGAGCACGAAACAACAGAAAAGTCCCGCCTCCGCGCATGGAAGCCAACTATGGCTGCAGAGCTATATATATGGCTTTGGATCCTTACTTACATAGGAGTCCACGGCGAAATATCAGTCGAAGACCATTGGAAGACCTCTCAGCTAGGGGATCAGCGGCCTGAACACTCGATCATTAAGTTCATGACTTATGACCGATTTCAGCTCCTTCATCATCATCTCCGGCTCTTTGATCACACAAAATTCACTGACGATCACGATTTTCCTTTCGTCTTCCAGTGCGTTGAGCGGTGGTCTCAACATATTCAACTCGCGACAATAGAGCTTTGTGATCCGGGCTCACATCTTGCCGTAGACGAGGGCATGATCCGATATACCGGAAGGAATAAGCAAGTTACATACGTCCCCAATAAGCCTATCGACACAGGCTTCAAAGTCTGGATAGCTGCCCGGCTGGGCCTCTTCTTGAGGTGGGTTTGGCACCAACCTGGCGCCAAATAAGGCTCAGTTGGCGTTGAGAGGAAGAAACCACCATTACAACGAGGGAAGAGGAAAGGCAAGGGAAGAGGTATCCAACGGGGGGCCCCTGGTGAGGTTGACGAGGTCAAGGAAGTTATCCACGTCATCACAGAAGCTGTGGATAAGATCATGGCGTTGAAATCGACCCAAAGCATCGTTGTTGCCCTTACTAACCTATTGCCGCAGTCGACATATCACGTCTTTGTGGATAACCTCTTCTCGTCGCCAGACCTCTTCCGCTCCCTTCGTCACCACGGCCACGGTGCAACCGGCACAGCCCGGCCTAATTGTGGTATCCCAACGACCGATAATCAGGTAGGAAGATTCGACACTCTTCCTAACAATTCGGCCAATAACTTATCTTCCTCTTCTATAGGTCAACCAGATCGCTTGGAAGGATAATGCTCTCGTATTGCTCCTTTCAACCGTCTTTACTAGCGATGAGAGGTGTGATCGTTGGAAGAAGAGACCCTTAACGAATACACCAATGGCACGGCCAATATAGCGCTTTTTTAGTGGTGAGCCGGCCAAGCTTATATCGATCCCTACTATTGCCGCTTCCTATAACGACGAAATGAATCATGTTGACCGAGGCGACCAAAGGAGGTCATATCTAGGCTATGATCATCCTATCCGCCGGGGCGCTTGGCAGGCCATTGCCTGGACCTTCTTACTGGATATTGTCCTAGTGAATAGCTTCCTCTTACAGCTGCACGGGGAGCCGGCTTGGGAGCGTTATACAAGCCAGAAGAAGTGGAGGGAATGCCTCTATAACGCGGTCTTCAAGGCCTTCCATCCACAGAGCCAGTCAAGGCGGACTTTTCAAGCCGGAGACGAATTTACGCCCGTGGCACAACATAAGCAATTCTGAAGAGGTAAAAAATCAGACTGCCTTGCTTGCAAAGGGCTTCAATTAGGGCAGCCAAGGTCAAGAAGTGCAAGGAAGCCTTTGGTGCCGGTGAGCTACAACAAAAGAAGGTGCCAGTCAATTTGGGGATGTGAGCAGTGTGATGTAACGATTGTTTTCCACAGCTCAAGGGATAGATCTTTGCAGCTCGTCGAAAACTTAATTTTGGGTCTTCCTAGCAGGCCCGAAGAGCAAGAAGCATTTGAGCCTCTTTATGAGATTGAGGTATATAATTTGGTTGAGAATCAATTGATTAGATAGTGTTCATGTAGAATGAGGGATTTTTGTCCGGTTCGCTTGTTTGTCCGGTTCGCTTATCGTGTACGTTAAGTGAAGTTGACGAGTTTTGGTGATGTTTTTTTTTCTTTGCGTGGCGAGAGGGTGGGGCTGGCGAAAGGGCGGTTGTGGATGGTAAGCCCTAAGATTAGAGGGCAAGGCCTAGATAAAGTCATTTAGAGACAGAAACACGAAAAGAATCCCCGTCTCAGACTTTAGAATCAGGTTTAGCCACTGTGCTCACTCAGAATGCCTGCGCAATACAAACAACAAGGTACTGTCTTTGACGAGCACTGTGAGGGTTGCCGTCAGGTCACCACAGTCACTAGCAGGTCTCACGATGACATTCTAGCCATGTCTCAGAATAACGGGTAAGCGATACAATGGTTCAAGCCCCCAAGGTCGTTCCGCTCCAGGTATGTTACATGCAGTATATGTTCACCAAGAAAGATGTATGTTACAAGGGGTACGTAAGACGCTCAGCGGCATGCTCCGGAAACGCCTCGGCGGCAAGGGCCAAAACTTCTCCAGACGAGGGCCGCTTTTCGGGAACATTCGTCAGAGCTCTTCTCAGGAGCTCAACAGGCCGTATCTTGCCCTCGATTAGCGACAGGTCCATGTCTATCAGATACTTTTGCATCAGGAGCTGTATCAGGTTCTTTTGCATCAGAAGCTTTACCAGGTCCTGTCCCTTCAGGAGCTTTATCAGGTCCTTTTGCTTCCGGAGCTTCTCTCTAAGCTTCTCCCTCACCAGCGGTTCCTTCCCTCTCAGTAGTCTATTCTCTATCCGCAGCTTCTCAACCATCAGCGCTTTCTTACTTCCCAGCAACTCGTCATATTTCTTTCGCAGCGCTTCGTTGACTTCTCTAAACGACTCAATTACGTCGGTATATGAAAGGCCATCAGCGTCATCAGATACGCCTCGTCCTTTGCAGGATTCCGGTAACGGGATCATCCTGGCACAGTAGCATGCGACGATGGCCAGGCCATACACATCCCCTTTGGGGCCCGATCCTTCCTCTCGATATTCAGGGGGGCAGTATCGATACATACCAGGTCTAGCCCACTGCGCGATTAAATCCTGAGGTGGCTCAATCTGAAAACCGGCAAGAGTATAGCGATTGTGGCGATTGCGGAATATGTTGCTCGACGACACGCCAAAGTGTGGTTTACGGAAGTTGGCATGCAGATACGTAAGAGCGGAAGCTATATCGAACAAAAGGTGAACTCCGCTGTCATAGCTGCCAGTGAAATAATCGTCTCGGTCTCTTTCAGAAAGGAGGGTTGGCTGGCCGTCCATGTAGAAGAGCCAATAATGGGCATCTGAACCCAGAATGCGGGTTATGAAAGGCTACACAACAATTCGCATCAGTTCAAGAGCGCAACAAAAGGCTTATAAGCACCTACATGGCCTGTGTCTGTCTTTCGTGAGAACGTGGTTTCCCTCTCCCACTGCCTGGCGAAGTGCATCAGATTTAGTTGTGGCTTACATGGCAAGGTTGAGCTTTTTGTCCGCATCCGTGGGGTGGGGTCCAGGATCCTAACAGCAACGAGATCGTGGGGTCGGGAGTGTATGCGAACTGGTCCAGTTCCACTCAGTGCGAAAATATCATCCGTAGTCGACCGATGCGCAGGACTGGTGGACGCGATCGGCCACACTCCCTTACGAAAAGTGAACTCCGTAGCAAGACCAGAAGACGGTTCCACGGCAGTAGTTACTGCACCGATCTTTGCACTGGCTGCCGAAAAGTCCAAAGCACGAGAAGGCAGGGTCCCACCGTTGCGTGCGGAACGGCGCAGACGCTTCGAAGCGCGTACCAAGTCGAGCTCGTGGTAGAAGTTTCTCCTTTTCCTCCCTCTCTCGTTCCAATTCGGTGGGCCGCGCCGGGGGAAGATGCACACACCGATCTCGGGCTGGTCTGGCTGATCCGGTACTGATAGCTTCCAGAATCCGCAATGCAGGTCAGCGTATCCTTCGGGGTCAATCGCTTGCGGACCAGATTTGAACCCCCTCCCACCTGGAATCAGAGTGAACTCCAACGCTCGGTGTCCCGCGTTGTGAAATTGGATGCCGTCAGCATTAGGATGATAGACGCCTTCGATCGATGATAAACCACACCGCCAGCGGAAGCTAGGCTTCTCTGATGTTTGATGAATGAATCGGAGCCAGTGTGCTTCATCGGCGTTGGAGCCATCGCCGTGAAAGGGGGGGGTAGTGCCGGACACGGTGCCCATGACAAAAATGGCGGTACGACAACGATGCATCTTAGACGAAGAATCCAGAGAGAGCTTGTTCAACTTTGACGCAAGCCGTAGTAGATCGCCATCGTTATTGGACTGCACCAACGTCGAAAGTGTATCGCCGGGAGCGGTCTGGTTTAGGGTAAGCCCGGCCGTATCGAGCTGTTCAGGGGACTGAGCCGATCCATCTTCATGAATTTCGAAAGGCGGAGGGGTGGTAGAGGTAGAGAAGAGCATGATATAGTTTTTTCTGTCCTGTTTTCCTTCGGTGGGTGGCGATGTTTAATCTGCGACTATCTCCAATGCCGAATTGTGATTTGTGGCTCTTTATAAGGACGGGATGGTAGCTTCATGCTGGCCGGGCCTTGTCTGAGTCCTCAATTCGAAACACTAAGAAGCGCCATGTTTGAGCTGCCGCCGCTAAGAATGAGCTCACGCCCAATCATAGCACAACTGAGTACTCTTCGTGGAGGATTGCTTAATTTTGTCTAGGCGCGCGCTTATAACGAAAATGCAGAGGCGAAAAGGAACAGTGGGGCCCAGCGGGATCATCGTTGATCCGAGACATCTAGAGATATCGATATCGTCAGGCGATTGCCCAGGATATGATTTCGTTCAAACATTAACCTGCTCGACAGCCGAAAATGAACTACCATGATACCTCAACCAAGCTGGATGCCCAACGGCTTGGACTAAAACAACACGAAGCTCAGGAGTGCAAAGAAGAGATCGAAACAAAGCTGAAAGCAACAGTGAACCGCTCGATGCACCAGTTTCTAGACAACGGCACATTATCCAGATGTGTTACGCAAGCAATGCAAGATGTCGTGGACATTTCCGACTTTGAGAGAAAAGCTGTGGAAAATGTGGAAGAGACGAAAAAAGCGCTTCTGTCGCAATGGCTAGACTTCAAACGCTGCCTTGCGAACGACGATGACATCTCGCCAGCAATAGTCAATGTCATCGAATCTTTCATGGAAGAATCCTGCTCATGGAATGAATTGCTTGGTATTTTAATACCTTCAATGGGCTACGAATCGTGCCCCAAAGAGCCCTACATCCGTATGTCTCCCGTTGGCTGTCTAGACCAGTATCTCACATATGCTATAGGCAAAGCAGACAAACGACCCGCGATTAATGATGACGCGACAACTGCATCCGCGGTGATAGAAATTTCACAGCATGACTTGACCGACCTTGAGAGCCCCGATTTGAATGGGAAACAGACGTGTAAAAGGAAAAGACGTGCAAAAACACAACCGCGAGATTTCCAGCTACGACGAAGCAAACGGCTCCGAAGTCGCGTCGACTAAGCCGAGATCTTCAACTGAGACACTAGATAGTGTTGGAATAATTGGAAACTTCCCCCTCACTTCAGGGTCACATCACAAAGTCCTAGATGGAATCGCATGGGATATAATCCCCCAGGGAGCTCTCACCATACTCAAGAATGCACGCCAGAAACGCATTGCGTTTCCCGTTTCTGACCAACCACCGTCTAGAATTTCCGCCCCGTATTTCCCCCTCTAGAAACGCACTGCGTTTCTCATAGAGCGCCAATAAAAGTAGAAAACCCAAAACGCGAAACGCGTCGCGTTTCCGTCGTCTGAACCCTGTTGAATTTATTGCCTTCGCTGGTCAAGAACTAAACAGCAACATTCATTATCATCTACTATATTCACATACCTATCCTCTCCACATATAATGTCTCTTTAGCTTCCACTTATTTGCTCCATCTGCCATATACGTCTAGTCGAAATGGCCCGCTTCTCTAACGACGAGAATGGGAATGTCCAACAAGAGCAACATAGCTATCCCACTCTACCCCTGGCAAAGCTGCAGAAGCTCGAGAGGCTCAGTCTTTATTAAAACCTGCCGGAAGCAGCCATCGTATCTACCAAGTGGGGCTCTGCTCTCAGTCCCAAACGTGCATCTGAGCATCCAGGCAAGAAGCACGGCATTGCTAGGTCTGCGCGGCATGGTCTCAAGCCCCTCCTATCGTTGAATCTCCCAGATCCAGACGCCTTAGCCCCTAGGTCCGATGGATCACGGCCTCACCCTTACCTTACGGTGCATGTGGCCTCCTCCTGTAAACAGTGTGGTCTTCGCTCCGCTAGCGAGAAGGTTCTGGGCGAATATCTCAGGACCAAACACCACGACAAGTTAGAGCTCGCAACCGGAAAGCAAACCCGGCAGCACCGGCTGCGAGGTCATATCCAGCAAGGTGTTTTGTTCCAGAGCTGGACGTTTAATAACACCAAAAGGCCATGGCTCGTTAGCGCTGATAGCCACTTTGGCGGCGGATTTGTACCTAGCAGCGTCCTTCTGCAGGCCAGTTCTGACCCTGTCAAACAACTTGCCCAAAAACTGTTTGCAGAAGAATATGCCCGTCTGGAGAATCAGCAGAGCGGCCATCAGAGACTGCCTATGGGTGAGGTACCGACCTCTTCTGCCCTCCAGACCAACTGGATGCGGCGCACAGGCTGGGAAACGATCCTCAAAGATGCTCGTCGCGATATTCTTGTCTCACTCGCGGAATTACCCGACTGCAGGACTGACCGTCCTATGCGGCTTGGTGCCCTACTACTACTGTACGCCGTGGTGCTTGATGAGACAATATTGCAGGAGTGGAAGATGATGTGTTCTTAAAAGGTCTGAGTTACATATATCTGAGAGGAGCACAGCTCCTCACTTAGTATCCACATCCCAGCCATCAGCAGATCGGAGGGTCCTGCCTTAATCATCGTTCTGCCGGGTCTCTCCGCCCGCGGTATGTCATGGCACCAAAGCCAAGATGATTAAAATTAACTCTCGGCGAGGTGACTACCTCTCTGGCACAGCCTGTCCCTGGATTAATATTGCCCAAGTCAACGATGATGAATCCTCAAACTTTGGGTCCACTGGCGACAGAGCTTGCATTTCTTTTGGGTCACTACAAGCCTAAGAGCTGTCAAGACAAAGTGGCAAGTGAAATCAAGGCAGGCTCTGTTTACGTTTTCTGTTTAATCGCGAATCCAAGGCAGAATCTGTCATTAAAACCTATCTCGACAATGTTCTCAAGTAACAACGAAACAAAGATGAAGATCAACTAGAGCCTTGTGCTCCCCGTATTGGGAAAGTAGGAGATATTCCTCCCGGATGATGCAAATAGAAAACCCTTCGTAGCTTACCGGAAGGAGTTCTCATGCCTAGATTTCTCGTTCCAGTTATTCTTCATCGGGGTGTTCTGCAGCAGCGTCTGACAACCATCCAGATCCAATGACAAATCTCTGGCCACGATATTCTGAATGAGTTCCAGGATCATGGATGGAAATACATCTGGCTCGAACTTTTCTGGGTATCGTTCGAGCAAGACATGTACTATGCTCAGTATATGGGGCATACACTCGAACATGCGGTCAACATCGCCAGGTTGACAACGGCGCGCGACCATATTGAACGTGGTTTCCTGCATGTTTTTGTATGCGCGCCATGGAAAGGCCCCCTCCTTCCCCAGGAAAGCTGCAGCAGCGTCAAGGCATTCGGCCGCTTGTATCGGGTCACACTCTGCGTTCGGGTGACAGATAGAGTCGATGAATTCTATGATGGGCCCCTGGTCACCTTCCGTCTGGCAAAGAGACGTGAATCGCTGCATAATGGCCCCTTTCGCGTCTTCAGTACGGCGGTCGCAGTTGAAATTTCCCCACTGAGCGGCGATTAGACGATCTTCAAAACCATGCCGGCATGCCCACTGGATATCCCACCCCGTAAAGACAGCCCCCTTCGATAGTAGATGAGGCACCATTTTTCTCCGAACGGCGTCGGTTGAGCTCATGGCCGCCATCAAAGGAGTTATTTGTGTTTCCACGTTCCATCCACCCCATTTGGCAAGCAGACCAGGGTTGAGTTCAAGGAGTCGATCCACAATCTTGTCATGCCCAGCAGCCGCGGCGACTGAGACCAGATAATCAGAGCGTGCTTCAGGAAGGCCCTTCTCGATGAGAAAGTCTAACATTTCAAGGTTCCCCGCTCTGACGACGTATTCAGGAACACTACAAGGGTAATGCCAAGAGCCGATATCACAATGCTTATCGATGAAGAAGGCAACCATTTTCTTGTTGCCTTTGGCTGCAGCCAGATGAAATGGGGAAAGCTGGACGTAGGAAAACTTCTTGTCGGGTGTCCAAGTCAAACGGCACACGCTTATCGTCGTCAAGTCCTCCCAAAAGGCGTCTGATAGAAGCTCGATGATAGCGTCATCATCCACGCGTATACGATACAAAGTTTGCAGCTTTAGAAGGGATGGAGGTCGTTTCATGTGAATAAAATCAATGATAAGATCATGCCAACCACGCGATGAAAGTGCCAGGCTGACCACGCTTTCGGGGCTAGCCTCCTCTATAATCATGCGCTTGATCTCCTCTGGAAGACGGGAAATCGGAAACGATCCGACGCTAGGGCTCGCATCGCCAGAGGAGTATGGATCGATAACGAGACTCTCCTGACCATTGGGAGGGTCTGCGATGGCGGGGCTGTCCTGGTCGGTGGAGGGGGATTCGATGACGCGGTCCTTGGCGACGGCTCGTCGAGAGGTGAGGGCTCTTTTATCTGGCCCACGCGGGCGGAGCGATATTTGGCTTGGCCTCCAGTGGCTGTTAGCAATACCAAGGGAACTGAGCACCCATCACTTACATATTCAACTGAATTTTCATTCACATGAGGCGAACAGTGATAGACCTGGGCGGGAAAGGCGCGCCCCAGAATTGTGAGCCGTGATGGTGGATAGGCCCAGTCTGACCCAAGAGCAGGGCTAGAGAGCGTGGTGACAAGTGGGCAGCATTCAACGCATAGCACGCATGCTTTACTCAATATGACAGGCCGTCACAAGCGCCGCTGGTGATCCCAGAGAGACCACCTACGAGGGCTAGATGTTTATCAGGGGAGTGTTTTGAAAACAGCAAAGAAGATTGAGCAAACATGGGTCAGTAAGTGGCTGGGTGGCTGAGTGGCTGAGGGACTGGGAGTACAGGGGGGAATCAGCACTTAGGGTTCCAAGACCACAACCAATTCTTAGGCTGAAATGTAGTCTTAATGTATGATTGTCTGTCTAAAGAATATAGAAAAACACTTCTATTATTTTTTTAGAACTATTGCTACCGCGTCGCGTTGACAATCGGTCGAGCGTTTCATTTCCTGTTATGGAATAGTGCAACTTTTGAGCTGAGCGTTATATTTCTTAATATGGTTGGCGCGCAAAATTAGCGAAGTTTAGCCGCGCTGCTCTTTTGTGGCATATAAGCTTTTGGTCGGTGACAAAGTACGAAGTACCCCGCATAATTTAGGTGAGAAAGATGTGTCCCCCCATTTAGCGCAGCTTAATTGGCTTGCCATCCCGCCCCTTCCCCTCCCGGCCAAACCCCCGTCATAGAGCCCGGAAGCACGTCCCGGCTCCACTGCAACATTTCTTCTCGCAATAAGGCGACCCAGTCAGCCACTGAAGAATCCAAGGGCTTATCGTGCGGTGCTAGATGATGGCCGTGATGCTTTGGCCTAACAGTGGTGGGGAGCCAAGTTTAAGCTTCTTATCTCATCTCAATCAGGCAACCTCAGAGAGAACGAAAGACGGCGTGGTGTCGCTTGGAATTTGTATTTTCCAAACCCAATGCTCGTTTACTTACAGTAAAGCGCTGTTTGCGGGAGGAAATCGTCAGACCTCATCGCGCACAACTGAAGCTGTTTCAGACTTGGCGAAATGGCGATAACCGGTGCAGAGCCTATCATACATATTGATGTACACCCTCTCCTCCAGGAATCTGAACGATACGAACAGAACTAACCCTCAATCAAGGTTGACGAAGAAGTGGACTCGACGGTTGGAGATGATATATGGATGGCATCTTACCTACCCTACTGTGCTGGGGGGAGAAACACAATAGCTGATACAAACCACGACACAGGACAACGCGTCATCAACTGCTAGCGTGGCCAGCTCCATTCTCAATTATCGACTCGAAAACGGGAGAACATACCACGCGTACAAGGACGGAAGTAGGTTGCGTGTTTTTTGTCCCTTATAAGATTTTGGAGCTCACTGCCTTTCTTGCCTGCTGTAGAATACTACATGCCCAATGACGAAACAGAAAACAACAGACTAGGTAAGATAGAAAGCTCCTCCACTGTCCGAGATTCTTACACTTGATCTTTTCAGACTTGCAGCATAATCTGTTCCTCCTGACTTTTGATGACAAGCTTGGTCTCTCCCCGCCGAAGCTTCCCAAATTCAAGACCGGCCGGGTTCTCGACCTGGGTACCGGTACAGGCATTTGGGCGATCGACTTTGCTGACGAGCATCCCGAGACTGGGGTGAAAGGAAGTATCTCAGAGCAAAGAGCGACCAAGGCTAACAATCTGCATAGATGATAGGGGTCGATCTGTCTCCTACCCAACCGGAATCGTAAGAAATGAGTTCCAACATGAAAGACGGATGATAGCTCAAACTCAAGCAGCGTGCCCCCGAATCTGAAGTTCGAGATCGACGATGTTGACGAGGACTAGACTTACTCTCTGCCTTTTAACTATATTCACAGCAGAATGATGAACGCCTCAGTCAAGACTTGGCCCGAGTATTTACATAAGATGTTCAAGTGAGTTGTTTCATCGTTTGATGAATGAGTTGGTTAGTCTTGACTTGATGAGGAATCTTACTCTGGGTGGTTACGTTGAGCTCTAGGACATCGATGTAAATTTGTAATCAGACGACAACACTCGTACGCAAGATCATGCTCTTTGGAAATGGGGTGATCATTTGGTCAAAGCATCCTAGAAGCGTGGACGTCCTTTCATAGAGACTTGTCAACTCCGACACATTATGGTTGATGTTGGGTTCGTTGATATTGAGGAGACGCCATTCAAATGGTCGACAAACTATTGGCCTAAGGATAAAAGATTTAAGGAGCTTGGAGCTTGGAGCAATGTGAACACATAGGACTCTCTTGAGGGGCTTTCAATGGCTTTGTTCACAAGACACCTTGGTTGGGCTCTTGAGGAGGTTGGTGTTTTCTTGGTTGATGTTAGGAAAGATTTGAATAATCTTAGTATCCATGCCTATTGATCAATGTATTCTCTATCACCTTGTTTTTGTTCTCAGCGTATTGATATTCTATTAGTCGTTCAGTTTATGGGAGGAAGCCTGAAGCTTAGGAATTGTGGGCGGATAGAATTCTCTAGCGATGTACACGGCTACAATCTGTATGGGCAGTCGCTTGGTATATGTAGGTGGTATCAGTATTGGGACTTCATTACCTATACAAAGTGAGTAGATAGTAGACAATCGAAATTTTCATTGACATGTGGAGGAATCGCACACATGCTGTCACATCATATCATTATGGCCGCTCTGACACACGGGCTGTGTGGCCTATGGTATCAGACTTGGATGAATCAGATCGTCGGGAACACTACATCACAACTGACAAATACGACCCTAACCAAGGAAGGATAAAACAGACCAACTTTGGTCACTCATTCAGTTAGAAATTAAGAGCTTCAACACACAGTCAAAATCCCTCGTAAAATGTGACACAGTCTCCATCATCATTCCCCAAAGAATATTCCCCAAAGAAGCGTCCGCTCCTAGACCCGAGCAGTATTTTGATAATCTTTGGTAGAAGACCCACTGGTAACTACTATGCGCAGAAGATCTGCCAGTCGCACCATACCATCGCCGTGTTAGTCAGCGCCGTTGTCCAGGATTGCCGTAACCCTTTCGAGGATCTCGCCTAGAACGGCGTAGTGTAATGCTGTCACTCCGGATTCTGTCTGGGCTGTGAAATCGGCGCTGCTGTTGACAACTGGCCTGATGAGACCGGCGAAGCTAGCTAAGGACCGCGACGTCGATGGCGGACACGGCTCTGTGATTGACAACTGAAGCATTAGCACCCCTTGCAAGCAGAGACGCAATGTCTGAATAATTTTCCCGGACCTTAATCATCTTCCAATCTGTCCACTGCTGAGTGTCTTTACAAAGACCAAGCTGAGGGGTCCGGGCTGAACCTCGTTGTCAATGCGGTGCCTCGATACTTAGGGGGTCTTGCAGGTACTACGAAGGCCAGAGGATGATCGATTCTGAGACTCCCCAAGATCGATAGATGTAGCTCAGGTGGTCTCGTCGCACAAAACAAAAAGCTCCCGCCTCCACCCAAACCGCCTTGCCATTCTCTTGCCCATGATCCGTAACAGAACTGGATCGATCTTGTCAACAGGGTGTGGCTTGTGGAAGACGATCCTGCCTCCCTCCCCGGACAACTGCTTAAACGCCACTGCCGAGCCGCTGTTGTTCCTCGCAGTAAATCCCGCATCAATCATGGCGTTAACAAATCGATCCCACAACACGTCCTTAACAACGTCATTCTTGTCGGGGAACATGAGCTGAAAGACCCCCAACGATTGCCTCGTTACTTCAATGGCGGTACCTTTGGTCAACTCGGTGGGTTCTCTGTGAGCACTTGGGGCATTGTCTCGTAGCTCTATGGCATCACTGGCAGAGGTCCCTTGCCCTCCCCGTGTTTTAGCCTTTTCTCGGCGCGTAACAATCGTTGACGACACTGGTCTGGGTTCAGCCTCGTAGAAGAAACCGGCAACGGCCTGTGGCTCATCTACTCTGCGGATAGCGGCGAGGATCTCAGCCTCCGCCCGTTGTTCCTGCTGCAGATACTCTGCACTTAGATTCGCTGAAACGACTTCAAGAAGACTGTCGACCTCTGGTAGACTGAAAGCAGAACCGCCAAATTCCTCTCTGACGGTTCCTCTTATCGATTCCCAGAACTTCTCGAGGGCAGTGCGGAGCACCCGAGACCGCGCAAGCCAATCAGCATTTTTCGGACCTGTTGGTGGCTTTGCAAGGTAGAAATCCCTAATAAGCGACGTCCCGATGCGTTCGAGAAGGCCAAGGTCCTCTTTGTAACTTTCGGAATGTCGCGGCTTCCAAGACTCCCTGTCTTCTGTGGCTCTCACTTCCTGCACTGTTCTCGCTGCATTCTGTGGCCTGTGGAAACGGACGGCCAGAAGCATTTCATGGCAGGTTGAGAGGTCCGAGAGTGTCTGGTAGATGACTTCGTCAAGCCTTTTCCTCTCAGACGGGTTGCTGAACAGATGATCCTGCAGCATTGCGAAGAGCATCGCATGATCAAAGGCCCTTTGGTTGTCAGGCTTTGCTTGCAACTGAACTAGACACCAGTCAAGGGGGTCCTCGGTGAGCGCCTCCTGTGTGTTTGCAGACGCCTCTCGTTTCAGGAAGCCAATTGTATTGGGCAAGTTCGCTTCAGGCTCGAGATTCCAGTGTTTCTGAAGGCCCGGAACAAATGGTAGTAGTTCCTTCAGGCGACTTGCCCTGTATATGACCTGGTTGACAAGGAGAAGCTCAAGGGCACCGAGAGCTTTGTCATAACGGATCGGCAAAGGTGTGCCGGGATATATGTTGTCGCGGAATCTCTTGTGCACCGCGTCCACATGCCTGCACTCCATTTCAATCCATCGCCACCAATGGTGATTCAGGATTTCAGTGCGAATGCGCTGGGCAAGCAGCACAGCTTTTTGGGGTTCCGAGGCCTTCTTGAAGATCTCAGTTGCGAACATGGTCTTCAGATGTCTCCTCATGTATGCAGCATCGCACTGCAGGTACCAGAGATGATCTCCCGTTTCATCCAGTCGAGTCTTGGCGAGCGTGAGCAGGTAGTTGCTGTCGAGTTCTGGCGGTTGTGAGAAGGCCTGGTTCGTGTAGGGAGACCAGAACTCTACCACACCTGTCTCTCGAAAAGCTTCGTGGCTGACAAGGTCTCGCCACTTCTCAACTCGAGGGGGTTGTGAGGGGTCTACACCGTCGAGGATCCTTTCCACCATACTGCAGAGAACCTCCATAAGGTACGCCTGCGCTTCAAGAACCAGCATGGCCCTGGGAAATCCAAGAGTATCAGCTCGATGGGCGGCCTTTTCTTCCCAGTCGACTAGTGATCCATATTGATGTCCATACATGATAACACATTTGGCCGAGAAGTCGACGTCAAAGAATCCAGCTGCTCAGCCGAGAGTGAGCTGCCTACTGTCGAACGCCGCCCAGTCCTGGGGAGAATAGGCGGTCCTATAGTGAAGCAGAGCAAAAAGGACTGCAGGGTTGGTCTTCATGACTTGCACGTTCAGCCATGGCAACAGGAGTTGATGTCTCCGAGTTGGGCTTCTCGCGTGTGTATAAAGCCTTTCGCGCAGGTAACTATACCGCGGAAGAAGCCACTGGTCCTCCTCGAGCTCCGGAGCTGCTTCCTTTAACAGGGCCTCCCGCTTTGCTTTGCTTCGCTTTTTCCACCTGCTCAGCAAGACATCGCCAAAGACATCGATACGTTCTGTAAGTGAGGTTCGCCGACGATGGATATCCTCCACGGCCGAGAGCACACTGCGCTCCGCTTCTTTATCAGAAAGCCTGCGGCGGTAGGACAAGCCTGGGCTACATTGTTCCTTGACAGTGTAGAATCCGTTCTGGCAGTCGACGCACTCGCATGGCGGCCGAGCAATGGACGCTTCGACGCTCTCGATGGTCGCTCTGTACTCGGGGTCGGATGATCTGTCATCCCGGTAGAGAGTGAAGGGGTTCATTGCTTTACGATCGGTTGCCTAAGTGGCAGTAGAAGTAAGAAGGAATTTTGGTTCGGTTTGTTTCTTCTAACGAGGGAGAATTTGCGCGATAAGGATAGGCATCAAAGCGGGCACCAATGGGACCAGGGATCACTGGGGCATGAAACTGACACCCCTGCAATGCACTAAATTTAAACCTTTGTTTGAAAAGAGGGTGTCGAATACAGGCTGTTCAGGATAAAAAAAAAGGGGAGAAACGTTTTCAAGGGTTGTGGGGGGTCTCCAGTCACGACGCTTGGGCCGCCGCTCCGCCATCCGACGACGACGATGATACCCAGGACAACTACTCCTCAAGTTCTGGGAACTTCAAAATCCCAGCACATTCAAGATATCAAATGTAAAACATGGTATCCTTTAACTTCTCATGAATCCTCACATCTTTATTCCCAACTTGAAAACCCCCCGTCTGACTTCCAGCCGACGACGGCTCCGCGGATTATGTCGGCGTGTCAAACATACCACTCAGATAGCACCTAGCCCTCTCACAGACAATATCAGCATAGTAAGCAGGCGTACACAGACTGGCTGCCTTGGTCGTACGCCCATACACATAGCACAAGCTCTGCGTCAGGTCCTCAAGCACATCCGCCACGTTGTTGAACCCCGGCGGCAGCGTCTTGGCATAGCGAGCACGGAAGATCTCATCGAGCACGACAACGTAGTGCCCCGGACGCGCGATGCCCTGGATGGCCACATGCTCTTGGAGGAAGAAGTCCCAGCTACACGCCTCCGTGACACCCCGGTCGACGATGGTGCCGGGCTTCGGGTTGCCGGACCGGTCGGCGTCGGTTTCCTTTATCGGGTAAAATCGCGTGTGGTGACGCTTACCGACAATGACGATGGTGAAATGTGGGAGGCCCCTTTTCTAGTCAGAGGCCGGATACACCTCCGTACATGCCTTGCGCAGCCGCGGAAGTTCTTCGTTGACGACTTTGTCATACTGACCCTCGGAGACCCCGTCACGGTATACCAGGATATTCTCAGGCAGGGACTGGTGGCATCCTTTGGTTTTCCACAGCTGGAGGCGTGATTTAAGCATGTCTGATAGGTCCGTGACCATTTCCTGGCGAGTGCCGGCCTGGACCCGGAGAACTGCTGGCCACTGGCCTAGCCACCTATCCACGCTGGCAACCATCCCGGCGATGCTTGGCGCGCGAGAACTAGACCCAGGAGACGGGTGTGTGACGTCAATGCCGACAACCGTGGTCTTGTCCTCGTTGATTATACCAAAGCGTTGTTTATCGAGTAGTTGGTTGTTTCCGCCTAGTTTCAGGTTGAACTTCAGGGCGATATTGGCGAAGTACTGGTCCTGGCCCCTCTCCTTGGCAATTTTATGGCCAACGGCACAGATAGTTTGGATTCCGTACTTAATGTCACCGCAGTGTTTGATCCTGTTGTAGAGGGGGATGGTATCTGGTAGAATAATGAAAAGGAGGTCTAAGGACTTAGTGGCTAATATGAAGACGTTGTCGAGCTCTGGGTCATCC
This sequence comes from Fusarium phalaenopsidis, assembly GCF_050370095.1. NCBI lineage: Eukaryota > Fungi > Ascomycota > Sordariomycetes > Hypocreales > Nectriaceae > Fusarium > Fusarium phalaenopsidis. The sequence continues at coordinate 129,003 of NW_028145420.1, read as the reverse complement.
TGATCTCTGAGGACTAGTCGTCGTCCTGGCCATACGACACATGATCCTTGTGGCAGAGATCCTGGCAGAGATCCATTGCATTTATACTACAAGCATACATGATAGCGATCATAAGAGAAGAATGAAAGATCCGCTTCCTCTTGGAAGCGATGATTCAGTCGACATCCGAGACCTTCAAGCAAAATCCTCAGCTTCATCGTGACTTTCTCCCCAATCATCCTCCAGATCCGCATCATCTTCATACGCGGACTCATCAGGTTCATCAGGTTCATCAGAACCCTCTTTCTGATCATGTGGCGTGGGGGCCGAGTAGGGTGACGACGGCATTACGAACGATGAACCTCCAGGCTGAGGGCTGGCAGATTTACCCTGCAAATCGGCTGGGGAGAGTCGAGTTGGCCGGTCTCGACCACGCCGAAGACCAGAGCTGTTTTCACTCAACGTTGAGGCCGGCCGCTTCTTGCTGTTAGGCGCGATCCGTTCACGTTTTTGAGCATGGGTTTCTTCTGAGGGGCCACGTTCTATGACGTCATCCTCGAGGCGAGGCCCGTGTTGTTCAAGGCCATCTCGAGTTTGCCACAAGTAACTCAAAGCCTTGTCAGCCGGCCATCGTTGTTTAGGTCGTTTGCGCAACATCCCAGTCAGCCATGCTTGGAACACGGACGGCGCATCAGCAACGCATGGAATAATCACATCGCGCATCCACTGCTCATGTCCACGGCGATCCAACGATCCAGAAGCCCATGCTTCGTCTGATTGGGGATCCCACTTCGTTAGACACTGCAAAGCAACTAGACCAAGAGAGAATAGATCGACTTTGTTGGTATACTGCAATGGCCGCTCGAAAAATTCAGGCGCCATATAGATTCGAGTCCCGGCGAAGGTGTCCATGTATTCACGTATGTTGTGTCTCGCGGTGCCAAAGTCAGCTAGCTTGGCAACTAACGGTTCAGAGTCCTGGAGTAGAATGTTGTCTGGTTTAACATCACGATGTGTGATACGGTTGGCGTGCATGTATGCCAATGCACTACTGACGTGGGTCAAGATGATAGGAATGGCCTTTTGGTCAAGATCTTTGGGTGATAAGCTCTGGGGAATATATTCCATAATGAGCCATGGGGGATTCTTTTCATCTTCAGCCATCACCAGCTCAATAGCTTTGACGATGTGTGGCTGGGGATAATAGGATCAGACTCGAGTTACTCAACTTGGTCAGCTTACTCACATGGTCTAACTTGACAACGTTGTCAAACTCCCTCCTCAGGTCCTCCCAGCGGCTTCTCACTTTGCCGAAATCATCACTGGCCTTAAAGTATGGCTCTTTGGCGCCAAACATTGAACCCGATTTCCGTTCTCTAACACACATCACAGAAGCAGTCATACCTCTGGCTTCGACACCCCCCTCGTTCACATATACGGCATTGTTTTTCCCATAACGGATGTTGGAGGTGACGGTTTCAGGTTGGCTGTTTAGCTGAGGCAAGTACCTCGGTACAGCGGCAACGACTTCCTTGCTCCAGTTCAGTCCCTTTTCATTATATCTTCTTTTTTCGGCAGCGGTCAACTCCGGACGCCATGCTCGGAAGCTGACAGCCCCAAGATCAATGGTAACCATGCGGGATATTTCTATCGACTTTCCTGGCACGAGAGAGACGGAACGGCCACCATCTAGGAGGCGGATAGTACCCGTGGCGGATAGAACGGTCAGTCTGGGGAGGCGAGTCTTTGGGGCTGTGTCGATGCGAAAGTGTCGTCTACTGATGCCCGTCTGGTTATTCTTGGCGAGCTGGAGATCACAGACATCAGAGTCTGGGGATGGGCCTATTACCTAGCCTTCCGGGGAGAAAAGATGCTCTCCAAATGTCAGGCAGAGTATGGCGCCAGTATGTTTTTCTCTGGGCTTATCTCCTTTCCACCGTATGCCAGTTGTAGGCGGGATGAATTGGTATCGCTTGTTGTCTGACAGTGAGACAATGTCCTCGACGCCAGTAAAGTGCCCAAGAAACAAGACAACGTCTGCGAGGCCGGGAGTCTGGGTTCTGTCCATGGCTACAACAGGATCTCAACGGCGCAAGACGCGGCGAAATGGTCGATCTGAGGGTGACGCCAGTTGCAGTCCTCAGCTTGAATTCGCTCAAGTTGACCAAAAGAGCGAGCGGGGATATGGCCAATAAGAATTGATGCTGACGCGCGCCGCTCTCCGTCACGACGGTTTAACGTCGGGTCTCATACTGCTCCGCAAATTGCGCTTCGACACGCCGGCCTGCGTTGCGCCTCTGCTTTTAGATCTCGTTCGAGCCGAAACTGGATCATATGTTGTAGACTGTGCAGCCTCGGGCCTGATCGGTCGCGGCGCGGGCACTCTCTTGCTCAATCGACGGTTCTTTCGCTCCGCCTCCTTCCTCCATTGTTCCATCAACCGGTATTCTTGTAGCTTCGACAGTGGCTCAAGCAGCTCTTCTTCGGTCTTCCAGTAGTTTTGCGAGTCGATGGAGAGTCGAAGGCGCATTATGTCTTGGGTAGATAAGCCGAGATTTCGTAGGATGTCCTGGTAGAAGCCAACGATCTCCTGCCAGCCCTCTGCTGTTGTCGGAGTGACAGCGCCTCGTGCAGACTGTTCGGGGGCCTTGTTCAAGAGCTTCTCAATCACTGCATCCTTGTAGTGTCTGGCTTCACGCTCCCAGTACTCAGGCTCGTTGACGCGCGATCGATACCATTCGAGTTGTCGGGGACGGAAATGCTTGTGTAATTGCTCGCAGGAATATCGATGGTTCTCCTCGAACTCGTCGCTGCCGAATTTCGGCTCCGGAGTCGCTTCGTCTCGTTCTTTGACCACTTCTTCCAGGCCTCGGGTCAGATATGTGACAAAGTGTTGGTCAGAAAGATCGTGGTGAAGGGGGGCTTTTTCGGCGGAGCTGGGCGGCGAGTTCATCGCGGCGGAATTCCCAGATGCCCCTAGCTTTGGCCGGCTAGTGTCGTAAGCCCGTCATCGAGGTTTGAATTGATTTCGTCGTGTTGCGGTGCCTTCGCGGGCCAGAGTGTGTTGATGAAAGAGTGAGTAGCTTGTGCATCCTGTTGATGACGCGAGGCTTCCTCAGCGCCACAGCGTGGTTATCTTATCGTAAATTCGCGCCACATTTCAGTGAAGCACAGCCACTGACGCGAGCCGTGCTTGACATATAGGACATAGGACATGCGAATCGGGCTCCCCCCAGGCTTGAGTCTTGGGGGACTCGATGGAATTCGCGCGGGTAGTCGACAGAGGCGTTTTATTTTGTCAAAATTCAACCACAACGATGCATCTAGCGATATGTGTATAAAACGATAGAGAAGAAAGCAATTGATTGATCAATTTCTATAGAGTCATTTTTTATTTTATCATTGGCTAACAGACACGCAAAAGAAAGCATCTAACTCGGTGTCGAGACGAAAGCATGGTCTGAGCTCAGAGGCGGCTTACGAAATATCGTTACACCCTGGTCGCTTGGCCTAGACCTCAAACCAATGAAAGGAGGGCTTGGACCGGACGGTATCCTTGTTTGCTCCACAGTGATTTCCTGAAACAGCTAGCTGAACTGAGTATGAACAGGGGCAGTTCGATATACTGATGACTTTAGCCAATGATAGCATGGCTTGGACCGGATGGTATCCTGGTAGGCTCCACAACGATGTCTTAAACAAGGGTAAGTTTCGTTTTGCCCATAGAACTGGCCGAGCGAGTAGTCAAGCAAGCACTGTCGAGACTGAACGACCGGATAGTAGCAGACATCATTGTATTGCGCACAACCTAGACTTTATCACCCTACATAGCATGAATTCAAGATGCAATACATATGATTTTGAGGGGCCGCTTGGTTCATTAAGAGGTTACCATGTATCCTTCGTCGCCGGGTTTACTTTTCCACCGCGATCGCTTGTCGCGATTATTCTTTGCACCTACCCTAGATCGCTATATTTTACCTGGCGGCGCTGAGATAGCAAGTGCCGGGTTGAGCTCTTATTTGGTTTTTCCCCATCAGCTCGCAAACTCTCAACAAGCGCTTCCGTCCCTCCGAAGCCAGTAATCGTTTCTCAACCCTGTCAGCCCATCCAATTATGTATTGAGTCTCGAAATTAACCTCGCCCCTTTACCAGATATATTGTAGAATACGCGTCGCACCGACACGTAGAGGGAGATCAAAAGTGAAGATGACCAAAACACCGCCGGAAGCATGCGATTTGTTCTGCCGTATCCTCTCGAGATCCTTCGCGCCCTGAGATCATGCCGCCTCCATCGGTTTCGGTCGAGTCCAAGAAGCAGAAAGAACGGGATCGTGGTAGAAAACGGCGTCAACAGTTGCGTCGGCAGGGTCAAGCGCGACAACTCCGGGAAGTTGATAGCCATGAAACCATCCGGCTAGTGAGCCAGGTCCATGACGTGGAGGACGAGGTTACCAGCCGTGAGTTGGACTTACCAATCCAAGATACCTCTACCTGCTATCAAACTCACGGTCCCGCATCTTGTTAGATCGTCCACATGAGCACTCCCATCGAGGCCATCCTGCCACCTCGTCGGCCAGTATTCGGCACCTCCTACCAGAGACCTCTACTTTTCGAGATTGCTCTGTCAGCAACTATACTCCTCCACGATTATGTCCCCCCACAGCTGCGTCATTGGGCCCTCCAGTGACGCGTTCTCCGAGAGATATAAGACGAACGAGCGGTGCGTTTGAAGCCGTCGCTGATTCAACAAGCGCGGGAGAACCGTTAATGCAAGGGTCATCCGAGACGGCAGCTACCGCCGTGTCGGGTCTTTCGGATGCAGACGAAGAGGTGCAAGCAACAGTGGGTCGTCCACGAAGAGACCCAGCCTTGTCGGAACGTGACCTCACACGACTCCGCGTCCGAGCCTATCGAGCCCGTCAACATTCGTCAAGGATTCCATAGACTGCCCAACCCCAGGATAATGCCCTTTTTTCAAACTGGATTGATTCAGAAAACCAGTGTTCTGCCCAGGATAATCCATGTTCTCCACAGAACGATCCGACCTTGCCTGTTCGTTTCCATCAAGGTGACGACGCACAACAGGCAACAAGCGACTAGAGACGAATTAATTCGAGCTCTTCGGCCTCTTCGACGACCTTGACCTCGGACTTTGCTCTCGCTCCGTTTGATACTAATGATCACTACCCCATAGCAGACGATCATTCTACACCTCGCGATGTGCCTTGTGTGCGAAACGATGCGGTCAGTCAAAATTGCCGTTTTGAGTTTCGCGGTCAGCACACTAGCCTATTCTGGACTTAGTGCTAAAATCTTGAGCCAACCAGAATTTAGCGGTCACACACTAACTTCATTTGGTTTTGGCGGTCACGCACTAGCCTAATCAGGATTTCGCGGTCAACTCAGGGGCAAGCTCATCTGTCGCACTTTTGTGTGCTAAAGGGCCTGAAAGTCAGGCCATAACGAATGAGCAGCGGCAGTGAGTTGATTGATTCTAGCTTCTGTGTGGGGTAATTCATCCCACACATTCCACTTAAAGCACCCAGCTTGATGACTGAGGGCTATTGCTCCTGAGGCTCGTTGAGACCATGCTCAGCCTGCGACACTTGCCCTCTCGCGCCGGTAAGACGCAGTCATCATCAGTTGGTAAGAAATGGCTTGCCCTTTTGAGACATATTCTGCCCCCCTGGCTGTACCTGATATGACCGCTGATCGAATCATTGCATCGAATTGACCGCTGGAAGGATCAATTCAAGGCACATTGTCCGAGGGACTCATTGCCAACTTCCTCTTTCGAACAGCTGCCCTCCCTGCATTGTACCCAAAAAGGCAAAAGGTCGCGATGTTGCGTCCCCTCTCACAGCCCTAGATCGACGCTCATCCCTGCTGCATATTGACTCTTGCCGCCCACCTCTTCGCAATTTTTTCCTTCTCCATAGCGGAATCACAATTGGAGGCCTTGAATCAACCCCATCACTTATCACCCGCTAACTCTCTTAAGCCTCAACATGCTTTGTCTGTCGGAACAAATGACTTTATCCAGCAGAAACTTGGCCCAACTTAGGACCAATCTCAAGGCAAAGCTGGGCGGTCCAACCCGGGCCACACTTTTCTTACAAGTCGCTACTATGCCTCTATAGGTGTATTGCTGCGCTCGTCGGCGAGCATCAGTCGCTACTATGCCTATCCTATCCTAGCTGCGCGGCGGAATCGCTAGCGATTCCATTTAAATTCCCATACTAAAAAAAACGGCGCTAATGAACAGATGAAGCGATTCCATTTAACCCAAACGGAATCGCCGCACCCATAAGTTTTATCCCGTAAAATGCATTTCAACTACATGCACCGATTCATTAGATAGAGGATAGGTCAGGCATTAATTTCCAGCGACAAAAAACCATAATTGCGGCATTGCGACCCGATTGAAGTTGAATTCAATTGATCAGTTGTAGTTGGAAAATGGCCGGGTTGAGGAGGAATATTAGTCATCCATCATAGTTGCATATGTACGTATCTCCTGAGTGCGTGCGGACCTCCGCAAAGTCACTTGCCCCACTTATCTCGGTCACCTCGGAAGTACGTGAGGGGTACGAAAAGTTTAATGCAACAAGAAATTAATGCCATTTCACACCCTAAACACTATTAAATTATTTTGATCTCATCAATGAGCTCCCCTCTAATTCTAGACGAGATACAGGTCATCACCCCCTATGATGACACGAGCTTTCTCGATGAACGGCATAGCCATCGCATTTGGCCCAATGATTCAACCCGGGCCGCGGTTTTTCCGGCCGAAGAGGACCAAGGCACGAGCTTCGAGCCCTTCTAAGTGGAAACACGTAAATTTCATATCAACACCCTGCCTCCAACGCCTCTAAAGCTATTCTAACTTTTCCTCCCTATATCCCTTATTGAAAAATGGGTCGTCTATACGAGAAGCTGGGTCTCGTGGCTGAAATTGAACGGCTAGATCGACAGCTAGAAAACCGAAATGAAGCGAACTTCAAAACCCCACAAATGGGAAGGTCTAACGGCTTCAGAGGTGATGACGATGATTGCAGTGCTTATTTATATGGGAGTGCATAAGGAAAAGAAGATACGAAGCTATTAGGAGAGCCCTAAGCCCGGTATTCAACGCGCTAAGCACTCATTTGTTAAGTTTATCTCATACGATAACTTTCAGCTTATCCACAGGCACCTTCGCCCCTTTAACTACACCCAAGTTGACGAGACTACACCACTTCCGAAAGTATTCCAAGGCGTTAAAGAGTGGTCTAAGCATATACAAGCCGTATCCATGCAGCTGTTCCGGCCTGGGTCCCACCTAGCTATCGATGAGTGCATAATCCGCTATACGGGCAGAAGCGACGCTATCACGACTATCAAAAGCAAGCCCGACCCTATGGGCTTCAAGATTTGGGTCATAGCCCAGCTGGGCTTCTTTATTCACTGGCTATGGCATATCAAAGATGCAGAACATGGCGCCGTTGGCGTTGAAATTTCAACGCAGATATTATCATCACAACCCTCACAACCCTCACAACCCTCACAACCCTCACAAGCCCGGTCTAGGAAAAGAAGGAAGGTCTCAGCCAAGGCCGCAGAGGAAGCCCCTGATATAGAAGACGATGGTGAAGCAGTGAATTCGACCCAAGCCGTCGTTATTGGCCTTACAAAAACACTGCCAAAATCGACATATCACGTCTTCGTCGATAACCTCTTCTCGTCCCCGCCTCTCTTCCGCAACCTGCGCAAGCAGGGCTACGGGGCCACTGGCACAGCTCGTGCGAATAGTGGCATCCACGAGGAATTAGTCAGGGATAAGAACGATGACGGCAAGGTCAAAAAAATGTACGAATTTAATGCCGTCAAGGCGATACCAACCCCTGACAACCAGGTATTGACTTCAGATACTTTTGGCTGAGAATCCCCTACTAATTCGCCTTCGTGCTGTAACCACAGGTTAACCAAATCGCTTGGAAGGACACTAAGCTTGTGTTATTCTTATCTACCGTGTTTACCGGCGCCGACGATGAGCGTGTTATCCGACAGAGGAAGAAGCCGTCATCCAAGAAGTCAGAGGCCAAGCCGATACGCCGTTTTTTTAGGAACGAAGCTGTCAAAATGATCAACATACCGACAGTGGCTGCTGCTTACAACGACGAGATGAACCATGTTGACCGTGGTGATCAGCTGAGGTCATATTATAAGTATGATCATGCCCTCCGCCGGGGCCCGTGGCAGGCACTAGCCTGGACCTTCCTCCTTGATGTGGCCCTTGTTAACAGCTATGTTGCTCAACTTCACGGGCAGCCAAAGTGGAAGAGATACACGAATCACAGGCAGTGGCGAGAGTGCATTTATAACGAATTATTCAACGCCTACGGCCATGATAGTCAGGCAAGGCAGCTTTACCGAGCAGGAGACGAGCGTGATCTACAGGATGCCGAATTACAGCGTAAACACGTGGACCGGGAGATCAATTTTATCAACCGTCATGCCAAATCAGACTGCCTAGCCTGTCAAGGGTGTCGGCAGGGGCAGCTGAGAACAAACGCCTCGGAATGGAGCCCTCTTACGGAGGTCAGCGGCAATGAGGAAAAAAAGGGGAGGAAGCGGCCCAAGGTGCGTAGTCAGACCACCTTCGGATGCCGTATCTGTGATGTTGCGATATGTCAAAGCAAATATTGCTGGGACTTCTATCACCACCTAATTTAGCATGGGAATTTTGTACCTTTTATTTCGCACATTTTAATTGGCCATACCCCCTCATCGTTACCACAGTGGAGGAGGTCCGCACGCACTCAGGAGATAGAGAAAAGGGGAGGAGGGCATAGGTAAGGACCCCTTGCTCCCTTGCGGGGTCTACCTAACTGCCGCGATGGCTCCTATGCCTACTCTGGACTTGAACAGAATGATGATTGGCTAGATTAGTCTCGCTAAGGAAAACGGGCCCCATTCCCGAGGTGGTAGTAGACAAGGATGGTTGGGGATAGGTGATTGGCGCAGAAGCGGGAATGGGTCGCGTTCCCGACTTGAATACTTGGTAGTAGTAGTAGGATACCGTCCAGTCCAAGCCATGCTATCATTAGCTAAAGTCATCAGTATATCGAACTGCCCCTGTTCATACTCAGTTCAGCTAGCTGTTTCAGGAAATCACTGTGGAGCAAACAAGGATACCGTCCGGTCCAAGCCCTCCTTTCATTGGTTTGAGGTCTAGGCCAAGCGACCAGGGTGTAACGATATTTCGTAAGCAGCCTCTGAGCTCAGACCATGCTTTCGTCTCGACACCGAGTTAGATGCTTTCTTTTGCGTGTCTGTTAGCCAACGATAAAATAAAAAATGACTCTATAGATATTGATCAATCAATTGCTTTCTTCTCTATCGTTTTATACACATATCGCTAGATGCATCGTTGTGGTTGAATTTTGACAAAATAAAATGCCTCTGTCGACTACCCGCGCGAATTCCATCCAGTCCCCCAGGACTCAAGCCTGGGGGGAGCCCGATTCGCATGTCCTATATATATGGTACGCGTGGTGCCCGACTTTCCGCGCCCGGGCGTCGAGTTTCGCCACGTCCTGAACATCTCCCTGCAACCGGGCGGACTGGCTCTGTGTGCATCTCTACTGCGAACTCACTTCATAGGTGACTGGGCCAAAGCTGACGCGGTGACCTGTTGCGAGGCCGGCGGCTTTGTCTATGCTCCAGCATTGGCTGCGCTGGTCGTATAGACCCCCATCGACTCGGTTATGCTGCTCAACCTGCTAATCCACAGTCCAGAACGCCTCAGTGTCCCATACCGCGTTGCCGTTTACGTCCGTTGCGGCATTAGATCCGTTCTCATCCGTCCAGTAGAATGCGCCCTGTGACGCATCCACGACACGGCGATGGCCCCAAGGCTCCCAATAAAGCATCTGGTTGATCTTCCAAAGCGGACGTCCATTGTAGAACTCGCGAAGAGAGGGCTGATACCCGTAAAGGTCCGCCCCCAAAGGAAATTCACCTTGGCATCTCCGAAAGCCCTGCACCAAGAGCTTATACAAGGCCTCCCTCAAGGTAGAGCCACCAGGGTTCTCTCGAGGAATAACCCAGCAGTCTACCTCGCAATTTGGGTCTTTGATACCAGACTTCGAAGTTGCCCTGAACTGTAACAGCAGAAAAGTTTCATGGTCAAAGCAGAAAATCTGGGGGCACGAATAGATGTATGCGTATCTAATCCACTCCTTAGTCAGTGCAGAGATGCAGAGAATGGTTACTAACGCTCTGAGTTCTTGAGAAAAGCTCTTCTGGCCTCCAGAAAGCTTGCCATCCTGCCATTGATCGGGCAGAATCAGACCTCTCTTGAACTCTCCGATAGTCACATGCTTCCTCTTGCCATTGTGCTTGACTGAGTAGGCAACATCAACTGTTTGGTCGAACTTGATATCGGAGAGTGGCTTCTCATGCGACACTTGGAGCATGGTTGGATACTCTCCAAATGCCGCGAGGACGATGTTAGAGACCTCTGTATGGAACCACTGGATGCCATCTTCCTCCGAGCTGAGTCTCCACTCTCTGTAATTGGGGGGATACGCGCCTGTTTGAAGCCGCTCATTATCATCGTCATACGGTTCTAGAAAAGCGGCGTCGTAGCTGGCCACGACATGGCCTGGTCCCTGGACAGTGGTGTGGACGTTGAGCTTGGTGATGGCAGGGTACGATTTCGTCCACAACTTGTTGCTCGTTGATTGGAAGCCCGTAACTTTCACGGGATTCGTTGGATGCTGGTTGAGGAGGTCAAAGACTGTGGAAGACATGATTCTAACAAATAATCCGATAATCCGTAGCGCTCTACAGAGCTCTGTGGAACAAAAATAATAAAGCGTTGAATGGTTTCGATTTAATTGCAGGGGTCTTATTCACCTGTTTGCACGTTTCGTTAGGCATTCGTTAGGCAGCAGCGGGGGATGCTGGCTAACATCTCGGACTAATTTGCATGCCGATCTCTGTCATGTGATCCCACCAATGATTCACGGGAAAACTCTCTGGCCACCCCTAATTGCCAACGTGCATCAATCCCTCAGTTACCACCTTGCCCGCACCATCGTCGCTCGTGATGGACGAATATGACTCTAGCTCTCGTAAAATCAACGTAAGCTGTTTCTCGATTTACCAAGAGTCACATCACTCATCTTTCCTTGATCAGTTCGGTTTTGGCCATAGCCAATTGACAGCCATCGGACATTACAACGACCATAGACATCCCCATGTGCTTCACCTCACTCTCCAGCGCAGCCCATTCATCCGAGCAGCGAGTCGGCTTCTCTTGCGACTCCCTTCAATACTTCAGAGCCTGGTTAGACCTCTATGCCCCAGCTGGCTCTTACCAACAAGCCTGATCCTGAAAAAACTGAAGCTGGGCTGGGATGACGAATTCGACAACGAGAAGCGCATGTATGAGAGGCTACAGGACCTACAAGGATCCACGATACCGTTTTTCCACGGCGAAGGCCGTTGCGAGGGCACTCGGGCTTTGATTCTCTCCAAAGTGAATGGAGTTGAACCATTCAACCAGAAAGACCCTTTGCCACTTGTGGACTTTCAGGACCGGGCCAGCGTCGCCTTTGACGCGTTGCGCGCCAGGGGAGTCATGTACGATGATATCAAACTTGATAATCTTCTGATCACGGGGGATAGAATCGTGTTGATTGACCTCGAATCAATATGGGAGCCTGGGCCTGATGACATGGATTATTTCTTTCAGTCGTGTGTCAACAACAGCGTTAGATTGTATAACAACTATCTCAGCAGTTTATAAATGGATTTCTAGATCGTGTATTTAGTGATGCAATTTCCTATACACGTACGTACGTACGTACTATATTTTAGCCGCGGTACGTACGTACAGAAAAGTTGTGCGTACAAAGTTGTGCCATACAAACTTCCCCCTTCCCTTTCTGGTAATACTGGTAACTTAGCAGCCTTCTCGCCGTCCTCGTCCTCTGCCATTCTAGCCTCAAACCTCTGTTCCCACCTCAGTGCCAACCCCCAATACGTCACCCGTTAACTGTAATACACCTTCCCGCCCACAATCTTCATTGGTAGACACCATCGCGCTATCCATCCAGACCTTCTTGCCCTACGCATTCACAAATATCTCCAGGTGTGAATCTTCGAGTTCTAGCCAGTCCTTCTCCTCAAGATCCACCCAGAGCCTTTTATGGGCGTACTTATGATCCTTAAAGCGATCCAACACGCGGTCGTTCATGAAAATGAAGGCCTACATATCAGCGTGCATGGGCGTAAGGCGATTCCGAGCCTTCGTGCGTATGAAACTAATAGCAGAGAAACTTCTTTCTGAGGGTACCGAGTTCGTAAGCGTGCTCATTATCTTTATAGCTGCTCTAGCAAGAATCGAACACTGGTTGAGGAGGCACTGCCACGCCATTACCATCGTCGTACATAGCGCTGCGCTTATTAAACAAGTCCCCTAGGCCGCCTGTACGTATTTGGAAGTGTGTGAATTCAGAAAGGGCACGGCGACATTCGTCGTCGTTCTTCAGCTGTTTCTCCAAATACTCTTGCACGCGCGCGAAGACGCTAGGCGGCAGCTTCGAATTTGGGCTGGTTGTGTCTGGCCGGAGGGGATCGGCGATCCAATGGATGTCGTACGTTTGCTTATCAAGCCGGGCTTTGAATATGGCGTCAACATCGACCCACGGAATATCAGGGAACTGGTCAGCCTCTCTCATCTCAGCCCATTTACTTTTGATTTGCAGCCAGCGATTTATAACGTGTGCGATCCCCGCCCCATCAACCTCGGAAGCGTGTTGAAATTCATTCACGGGCTTTAGTACCGCGATCGCAGCCTCGAGTTTCAGCCAGAAGCCGTTCTCTTGGATGATTCGAACCGCCTCGGGCAGGAGGACAGGGCAATCTTGAGATCGTAGCTCCTCGCGTACATTTTTTCCGAATGGACCGGTCTTTGGCAGGGTCTCGAGAACGGAGAAGAGGGGGGGAGGGGTTGTACTGGGGGCCCCAGGGTGTAATTACACTGAGAAGCTATCCAGGCGAGCACTTTTGGGTTCCGCACAGGAACTATGGTGGCCATACAAGAGGGAACCCCATGGCAGCTACGAGACCTGGCCCACTTGGTCCGCGAAGAGGCACCCCCGTGTCGAGTCCCATCGAGCGCGGCGTTGGGAGTGACTCGACGTCGTACCTCCCAAGATTGACATGGGCATTCCCCAAATGTCGTCGCCGTCAACCTCGGGTTTCTAACTCAAAGATCATAGCACTAAGCCCTAGCTGGTTAGTGAGGTGCGATATATGGAAGCGGTAAACACGAACAAAGAACTGACCCTTTGTCACTCATTCAACATCATTTTGGAAGAAATCACCCTTGAAGGAGAGAAAACGCAGTTCAAATAGTCACTCATTAGGCGAGGGCGAGGGAGCTTTGAATCAAACTCATTCGAACTCTCCCAGTCTGGACTCTCAAGGCTTATTTTGATAGTTTCGGACAATGACATCCCTTTAACCTATACTAAGCCAAGTTGCCTTCTCATGCGGCTGCAGCGGCCGATACTCATCATCATGTAACTGTGATGTCTTCTACTAAAGTAAAAGCTAGAACCCAACCCCCCCCCCAAGTAGTTCAGTAGCCAAGCGAGGTGACCTTGAGGTCCAGAGCTCTCGTCAGCCATCAGCAAGGCGCGTCTTCCCAAGTTTGATAATGACAATAATCTATGGGGACGAATTGGGCTTCGTTCCTCCGCCTTGCGTACCATCAACTGTAGCCCGTACTTCGACTCTTGCTTCGGCTCGCGTAGTTCCTTTCATCAAGATACCCTACTCTTCTATTATGAATGCGTTTGGAAATGAGTGAAGCTGCAACGGGGCTGACATTGTGCAGCAGGATACAAAGTTAGGGGCAACATGCAGCCATGGGTCTATGATTTGGAACATGTTTTCTAGAGAGCACGTTGTTCCTGTTTGATTCGACATCGCTGCATTAAACTAAAGGCTTTGACTTCGTACACACTCCACACTCACTTTTCCATTCTATGTTCCAAAGCTTGGTGTAGGGAGTCGCTCAGAAAGCTAATTGTACGCAGTTTCTGTAGTATGCCCCTATAGCTAACGTCGACCAAGGTAAAACCTTGTTCCGCCGGCGGTGAATCTTTTTTGTCTAGGTTTTCGTTCAACTTAAATATGATGGTCTGGCGTAGAGAACTTTCAGCTTTTCCAAGGGACTCTGTACAGCAGTTCGCATTAGTATTTGTTTATGTAGGGCACGAACTGTTTAAGGAGCAGCGGCTTACCCTTGAGCTTTTTTAGACAGTAATCCCTATGGATGCTCTGCATAATGACACTATACTCTTGTACTTCAGGTAGGGTATCGTAAGCTATCGTCTTCGTCCTCCAAGGGGAACAGTTCTCACGGTTTTGGTCTACCGTCGTCAGAATTGGAATTATCTAGCAGGATTGTGCGAACCTGTGAAAGGAGGTGATCGGAATGCTAGCAAGATCTTCTCATCAGCAACATGAGGAGCGGCCAGTGCAATGAAGCTTGCTGCTATAGGCAGTCTCCAATTTGAATCAAAGAGTTGCGAAATATTCAGGGCTGCCTGTAGCCCCTCGCTGCTGATTCCTTGTCGTTCTGTCTTGTTGCGATAAAACCTCTCACGGAGTTCAATAACGGGGTCTGCCCAAGGTGGATTTCGCCCCGGCTCCCAACCAGCAAATACCTCGAATTCGGGCAGTATATCGTATAAGCCTTGGGAAATTATATCCTGGCCCGAGACGATCTGGCATTTACCCTCAATTTTTAGGGCGCCTTGCGACAAGTATTCCCCAAAGTAGTAGCTTCCCGAGAACCTGCGACTTCTTTTGGAACGTAAACCTTCAAAATTTCGTAGGTCGTTGTCAGCTAAACGAAAAGCCCGGATAAGGTCCATATCTCGAAGAAAGACAGCTGCGGGAAACCTTGAAGTGTCGATGATGCAAAGATTTATGTTGTCGAAGCCCAAACCGTGAGTTGTATTAGCGTGAAGGTGGAAGATGTACGTCAGCGCAAACAACAATGAGCTTGTCCATGACACCAAGTTATCGTCAGGACCTTTCCACCATCGGAGATGCCTGTTTAGCATTTCCGCCGTTCGCTGCCTGTCGACTCTGGCAAATATGTCTACCCTGCTGTTCGCAGCCTCATATCTGGCATCCATGGATTTCGCCCAAGAACTGTTAGTTATGCCTTGAGACTTTGGAGTGGATATTCGAAACAGGTACCGGGGCGCATCATCAAATGTCTCATGCCGTCGTTCGATGTCTCCCGTGGGGCGAAATGGCAGGCATTCGGGATCGACGAGGTTCAAAGTTTGCAGCTGGTTGTCCAAGGTGTCAAGCGCTAGTATTTCCTTACCCATCGTGTACGAGATTGGATTTTCCTCTGGGCCAAGGCTGTGGTCAAGAATGTGGAATTTGGACGGCAATTCTGTCACTCGCTCGGTATCAGGACAGCCAAAGCGGGTATTTATGCCACAGCGTCTTGCTGCGTTCACATCGAGCCTACGTCATCAAACAGTAATTGACTACTTGAGAAGGGCTAAATTCCGGCCTATTTCCGTGCTTGGTCTTCCCAACTGAGTAAGGAAAAGGTTGGTTGATTGGGGCAGCAAGAAAGATACCTATAATTACGTAGACTTTATCTATAAGTAGATGTCATTTGGTTATTGCGATTGTCCTGTATTCTGTACTGATGATGCTCACGATATATCATTACCCCGTGTTAAACAGAGCGCGTTTCACAGTAGCAAGCGTTGAAAATGGGGTTGAAAGAGCCTTGTTCGACAAAGGAACGGGGTCGGATTACCCCAGATTTATCAGCAAAGAAGGACCTATCTCCTCAGTGCCCACAAGCCTCAATCCCGTACCTCGCCCCACATGACCTCGGTTATGACGACAGTACAGGCGGGGTACAGAAAGTTAGTTCAATGAAGCAATTTCGGCTAAAACACCATACAAATTATTATGAAGTTATCAATGAATTCCCCGCCAATTCTAGAAGAGATACATGTTATCAACGCCTATGATGACAGTAGCTTTATCAAAGAAGATCACAGTCGCCGTATCCATCCAAATGACCCGACCCGGATAGCTGTTTTTCCGGCCGAAACAGATCGCGGCACCTAATTCGAGCCTTTCCACGTAGAAACACGCAACTTTCGCATCAACACACTACCCCCAACGCCGTTGCACCTATTCCAGCTGTTTCTTCCTATTTCCCTTGTTGAAAAATGGGTTCAATACACCAAGGTCTGGGTCACGTGGCTCAAAAAAAACGGCGTTGTTGATAGCTGGAAGCACCCAATGAAGAGAACGGCAAGTCTGAGAAAATGGGAAGGAACCTCAGTTGCAGAAGTATATGTATGGCCTGGAATACTAATTTATATGGGCATACATAAGGAAAGAACGATCAAGAGCCACTGGAGTACCCCCCAGCCGGGTGTTCAACGCCCTGAGCACTCAATCATCAAGTTCACGCCGTATTGGAAGTTTCAGCTCATCCACCGGCACCTTCGTCCCTTCGACCACAGCAAGATCGATGGGACCGCACCTCTTCCGAAGGTATTCCAAGCTGCTGGTGAGTGGTCTGATCATATACAAGCCGTGTCCGCAGAGATCTTCGTTCCGGGCTCTCATTTAGCTGTAGGTGAGTGTATGATTCGCTACACAGGCCGGTCAGATGAGACAACGCTAATATTGCTTAATGCACCTCGTCCACTTCCACACACTCTTCTGGAGCCACCTCCCCTGAGAGAGCACCGAACCTTCCACTGGTTGTGAACAGAACCTTCAAGGCAGCCTTTCGCAGGGACTTGACCACATCGCAGTAAACTCTCCGTGTCTCGTGATTCAAGCCAATGCAGTCCTTCAACAACACATATCATACCTGGTGGAACGAGTTGAGACACTTAAGCGAGAGCCAAAAGCCTCTCGTTCCATGCCCGCATGGTTCCATCCAAGTCGGCGATCTGCTGTTCGAGCTTGAGTAATTGTAATTGCTGCGCCCCAGCTGAGAAGTGACAAGAATGAAGCTTAGTAAGAAGCTGGCGTAGAAGCGCATCTGATCAGATGCTCTATAAACCACGTTTCCAAGACCGAGTTCTTTCCGGCTTTTTACGCCGCCCACCAAGCCGCTATGACAGAAAGCAACATCAAGGGGTTTTCCAAAGGGGCTGGATTTGTTCTTTTAGACCCGGAAAGTATCATATCAAAGCTTGATGTGTAGCTACGGACTCCAACACCCGTTGAGGAGGAGGCCAGCCTCCCCGACCCTTGGGTTTCAAAGACCGCCCTTGAGGCTACCTCTCAGTCTGAATACCTTAAGAGATGAATCAAAAGGCATTAGAGCAGCTCTCTGGTATCTATTCTTGAGGCGCTCAAGTCATTTTCTGAGGGAATAAAGGCAATAATGTATGGGATGGGATTATTGAAGTCTGAGATGTAGATCCTTCGATAGTCAAATGAGGCCCTTAGTAAACGGCGTAGAGCAAAAAGAACCCGCCTGTAGAATAGAGGGAAGATGACTGTAGATGAGGGAAGGGAAGTAATTGATTAGATGGATGTTGATACGCAGGTGGTGCCCGAATCGTCGAGAAGTGGTGGTGAAGGAAGGTCGGCGTGACCGAAGGAAAGGTGCTGTGGGACTTGCGGAAAGACAGGTTATAGTATAAGAGCCCGTCAGATAGTTGTCGCGATGTCTGGAGAAGAGTATAGTGATTAGTTTTCATTGATTAGATGCTTTGTAGTGGTTTTATTTTAATCCCTATGTCGAGGATGATAATTTTTTACCGGCATACTTGTCTGACCGGCATGCTTATCAAGTACGTTAGGTCTTTTGCCATCTAGACTCAAGAAGAGCGAGTATTATCGGGTCGGGTTAGCCGAAATTGATAACTGGAAGTGGGATGAGGAGGGGAAAAGGGAGGTATTCCAGTTTAATAATGATGCTTGCATCGATGCATAATCTTAAGGCTTGACCTACCAGAGAGTCTCAATAGGCCACGCCTGGGGTTGACTCAATGGCATGTTCTGATGTGCGACCCGCTCAATGATACTCAGGCTGCGCGCTCGGCCAACAGGCAGATATCTGAGAGGCAGAAGGACAACACGTGGTATTTATCCTTTGCTGAGGTATAATTTCGCATTTTCTCCTTCCCTGCGTTAATAATGCCATCCCTGTTCGTTCTGACTTTGTTTACTTTTTTTTTTCTATCCTTTATTCGTGCTGAAACCCGCAAGACTCTATAGTGGTATTAGTTCGGACGCAATCAATGTAAATATAAGCCCTCTTCTCTATACTTTCTAACCTTCCGAGTAGCGTTTCTTTATAGGGTGGTATTTTATGATAGTACCCGCCCCGGCCTAACCTATGGTGTGTCCTTTTTATGTCTTTAGTTAATATCGCTTTTATCTTATTAATAATTTCTAGTATGGGAACTTTAATCATCTTTAATGGGGAGTAATGTAATTATAGTAACTTATACTCCTCACCGTGGTTCTTCCTCTAACTATATGAATAGCCGGTATTTGCCCATTTCAATAACATTTGGCTTATTTCTGCTCGCATTCGGGTTCTTCTCTCTGCTAATATATCTATGGAAGTTAGCTTATGTTTCTCTTTATTGGTTCGGGGGTATTTCTTATAGATAGTTTTAAAAGGTATTATTTGACTGATGTTCCCGTCATCTAGAAGCCTTAAGTAGGTTTCTTTGTAATTGATGATAAGGTCGAGGCTACGAGCCACGAATGCGTCTATGTCGCAAAATAAGAGAGCCGCAACCATAAGATAGGCCATATCCGTTATGTCTTCGTCGCCATTGGGCTTTAGCCATTGCGCTCTGGCGTATTTAAGCGCAACACTGAGATCATATTTGTCTGCCTCAACGGCGATCTGAAGAACCTCCCTAGCTATCAGGGTATCTAGGATATCGGCATTGCGATGGTGGATCATAGAACAAATTAGGCGCATCGCATGGGCATTGTCCTCCACTAGTGGAACGTCCCGCGGGGATTAGCTGGATATCCCTTGGCCTTCACTCTAGTTGCGACCGAATATAACATTAAAGACCTTTGAGGCAGAACGGAGGCACTGGGAATAAACTCTTAGCTGTGTCTTTTGTTCTCCGACAACGAGTATAACATCGCCATCAGAAGCGATGGGTTTAGCAAAGCTTGGTTCCTCGCATTCTACTGGATCTATCTCTAAGGGAAAGTTGTCGCGTAATGGAGATCAATTACCAGAACATGGTCGAAGGTGTGGTTGGTTGCGAAAGGGTCAGGTGCGAGAAAAAGCTCTTATACATTTGGGGTAATGATTCGGTTTGGATAAATGAGAGCCCGAAGAGCCAATAACAATAGTCCAAGGTGGCTATCGGGTCTTAATACATGCACCATCGATGGTGCATGTATCAAGACCCGCGAAAGAGCAGTGCGGCTAAACTTCGCTAGGTTTGCGCGCCAACCGTATTAGGAAATGTAACGCTCAGCTCAAAAGTTGCACTATTCCATAACAGGAAGTGTAACACCTAACCGATTGCCAACATGCCGCGACAGCAATATAGTTTTAAAAACAATAGAAGTGTTTTTCTGTATTCTTTAGACAGTAAATCACATATTAAAACTACATTTGAGCCGAAGAATTGGTTGTAGTCTTGAAAACCTAAGTGCTGATTCCCCCCTAGAAATAGTTTTTTAACTAGGCAGACATCCTTGCAGTGACCTGGCGGGAGCGTTGACACATTTGAAGGGATAGAGACTAACCTTTAGACCATCCTTAAACAGAGGGGATGGTCCTCAATCTGCATTGATCTTTTCTGCATTCATGTATCGGTGCTAGGTTGACATATGAGGCGTTCCTACGCAGGCGTGCCGCAGCGAGCTAAACCTAGGGCGGGTAGGAGCGGTTACATTCGGAATCACGTGATGGCGTCTGCGACACCTGTGTTAGCTCAGCCACGTCCGGAGGAATTAGAAGAGCCGATCCATTGGGCAGCAACGACATGACCCGGCTTCTGCCCAAGATAAATCCTTACAATTCATCCAACGTCAAAGCTACATTACGAAAGTGATTACGATAGTCAACCTGATTAGTTTAAGCTTGAGCAAAATGGCATCCGTAAGGGGCGATGAAGAGGGTTTCACTGTAAGATCAGCTAATAAATAAGAGAACACCAAGGCTAATAAAATGAGTCTAGAATGTAAATAACCTTGCGATAACTTTTTAAGACTTGCATTAACAAGGTTTTTGGATATAGGAAGTAAGTGGATCTCTGATGTTATATTAGAGTAGCTAATGCTGACCTGGTGGTGCCTGCTGGTATAGCTTGTAAGTGGATCTCTGATGCTATATAAGAGTAGTTGATGCTGACCTGGTGGTGCCTGCTGGTGTAGGATGTAAGTGGATCTCTGATGTTATATGAGAGTAGTTGATGCTGACCTGGTGGTGCCTATTGGTATAGGGGGTAAGTGGATCTCTGATGTTATATGAGAGTAGCTGATGCTGACCTGGTGGTGCCTATTGGTATAGCGGGTAAGTGGATCTCTGATGCTATATGAGAGTAGCTGATGCTGACCTGGTGGTGCCTATTGGTATAGCGGGTAAGTGGATCTCTATTTGTATAAACGTATTATTGATATTTCTTAAACTAATATGAGCGTAGTCCGATGACTGGAATCACCACTACGATAATGTCTGCGCCCAAGAATTCGTTGGAAAATGGCTCGAACAATTTCGTACGTTATTGAGGTCAACAGCTCCGACGCAATTCTGCACCGACTGCAGTGCCATGCTATTCTCCGGAGGCAATGTCAATGCCTGTAACCTGCGTATCGCTGTGGATTCTTGCCAGCTGCGTGATGGACCTCGTATTTTCAGGCTCTGTTCAGACCTAGGTTAGTATCTTCGATCCACAAATATTTCGTAGGTCAAGACTTGCTAAATGTCCTCTCTTAGTGTCCTTGAAAGGGTCTGGCGACCGAGCTCCGGTCGGCTTCCCAGTCTTGCCTCATCCTCTGCGCTTCGCACCGCTTCGCGCATGGCTCCAACGCTGTGACGAGAGCCACGATCTTTGCAAGCGGCCCGATAATAAGCCGACAATGCCGACAAGACTTCTCCACGTGGTTAACTCAGATAACTTACGACTCATTTCCAGTAAGGAAATAGGAGCAGAGAAGTATATTGCGTTGTCACATTGTTGGGGCATGCTTGAGCCCGAGACGGTGCCAGGATATTGCACAACCATAAGCAATATTAGCGATCGGGAAAAAGGGTTCAAGATCGCGGATCTGCCACAGACTTTCCAAGACGCTATCGAGGTGGCGAGGGAGCTGGAGGTGCATTACCTCTGGATTGACTCGCTCTGTATCAAGCAGGGGCCCGACGGAGACTGGAAAGACGAAGCTAAGCGCATGGAAGATGTCTATTCTTCGGCTTACTGCACCCTCGCTGCAACATCGGCTGTCGATTCGAACGCGGGATTCCTTAAGCGAGACGCCAGCAGTGTCGACGTTCAAGATGGTTCAGGGCGACACATCTATGTGTCCACCGATACGTGCGATTTCGATGAGGAAGTGGAGCAGGCTACGCTCAACAAGCGAGCTTGGGCTATGCAAGAGAGGCTCTTATCTTGCCGAACCATCCATTTCGGCGTACGGCAGATGTATTTCGAATGTGGCGACGGTGTATACTGCGAGGATATGACTCGATTGACGAGGTAAAGACCTGTGAACCGCCGGAAATTGATGCGTTCTAACTGGAACGACTCTTTAGCTCGAATGGCAAGAAAAAGTATTTCAAACTCGACCCAGACTTTCCGAATCGGCTCCGCACATCCGGATTCCGCAGTACTATTTCTTTCCTTCAGTCCTTCTTAGAGGATTACTCAAAGCGTGGCCTCTCGGAACCTACCGACAGAGCTGTTACAATATCTGGCTTAGCGCAGCGTATCGAAAGAGCTCTATCGTGTGAAGCACGGTACGGCGTATTTGAGTTCTTCTTTCACAGAAGCCTTCTTTGGCAACGGTCGGACCTGGAGAAGACAGAGCGGATCAAGTACGAAGAATCTGATAAAGTGCCATCGTGGTCCTGGATGGCATACCCGGGAGGTATCAAGTTCATTGAGTTTGAGGAGGTCAATTACGGCAAGTTGGACCTATTCGACAAACTCAAGTTCGACCGAGAAGATAAGAGAGCTTTGATCACCGATATATGGACGTTCCCAGATTGCCATCTGAATCGGGAGGAAAGGTCAGACACCGGGCGTTACGAGGTATTAGATTCGGGCGAAGCGGTACGTGGATGGGCCATTTATGACGTCAAACATGGGGAAGACTTTGACAATGAACGGGCTGTTGTCATAGGCAGGACAAGCCCTGAAAAGAGTCCCGCGAGACAAGAATATCACATATTAGTTGTGAGGCTGAAGGCAGGGTCGAAAGCAGAGAACGAGTACGAAAGAGTTGGAATTGGAAGAGTTCAAGTGGAGTACCTATCACGGCGACAATCCGGCGTCCGAGTTGTTTGAATAACCACGAACTGCGGCTCTGGAAGGAAGCGGAGAAGGAAAAGGCCTTGGGACTGTCGCAGCACGATCTCCTTACGTATTTCTTGCCTGACTTTCATATACATGCCCGGTTTATGCGGCGAGATATTTCAATCTCTGCATTGCGTCCACCATGCTCTGGTCTAGCTTGTTTCCGATGAAGCCGATTGGTCGTATAGGACAGAGAAGCTTGATGCCCTGTGGTGTCGTACACCTAGACAGCTGCACATAGAGACTGGTAAAGTCGCATTGGAGGGTTGGCCATTGATCGTTCGGTTTCCCCGCAGCTCTAGGACCACGTCCGTGAAGCTTTTCCTTTGGGATTTGTAGCTAGTAAATAAGGACAAATGCGGGGGACAACAGGCAATCGACGTCGAGTCGCGGGACAATGGTTGCATTCGGTGAGACACCTCGCTGTCGGACGTGGAAGAGTCAGCAGAAATCTGACCTCGGTCGCATCGTCACTTGGCTAGTCATTCACAATGCCTAGGATGAGATTGCGGCAATTTTACGATTCTACGTAATCGGGTGGGGAATGTGTGGCCTGGATGGAGTTTGGAGGTCGATGTACTTGGGTTGCTCATGGAAAGTAGCGAGACAGGCGACTCGCCCTGGACTTGCACCCCGGCTTGCGGGTACTTGCGATACTTAAAAGTACTTCTGCCTGTAGCCAAAAATTGCTGACTGTCAGATAGAGGGTCTATTTCTAACAAAACGTCCGCTTATGGGATAGAGCCATGTACCTTAAAGTACCTACCCTAGACTCCATAAAGAGCTTGTTATTTTGAACAGGAAGCTGTGAGTGCTCGATACTGTATAGGCTTGTATAATATCGCTCAACTGTTAGAGATCCTAGGAGCATTCTCCCGGAAAATATTGTGGGGCCCTGAACGTCTTGTGTGTTGGTTAAGATATGAGAGTCGATAGCAGTAAGAACTGTAGAATGAACCTTTAAGGAGGATGGCTTTCCACTTGATAATCTCGATATCAGGTTGAGTGCTTCTCCCGTACAATGTCTTAGACAACCAGTGACCCCAAACCTTTATCCATGCATTCCTCGCGAGTGTAAAATGGACTTTGGTGTGTCGCTCAACCTCCTTTCACATGTCTGTGCTGTCCCCTAACAGTCGGTTTACTTGGCGGAGGACGGATGCTAAAAGCCTTGCAAATTTGCTCCCATGAGTAGCCTCCTTGTAGGCTACGCGGGTTGATGCCGTAGCATCTTCGTTGTTTAGGTGACCTCTCAATACCATCATCATCTGAGCCCGCCAGTCCTCTTCCAAAGGGGGAATAAGGCCAAGGGCAATCGTGAACTGCCTGAGGCCTGGATGTCCATGTAGGAGCTCCTAAAGTCCGTGAGTATGCTGCACCTAAAGAGACATAACTGTGACTTGATCTCGAAAGGCTTCGAGGAACACGTCCGTTTCCAAGTGAGGCGTCAAGAAATCTTCGAAGAGATGAGCAGAGTAATGAAGTGAGTCTGGTACATATTCAAAATCATCATGCGATTGGCCTAATGACAGGCCCAAAACTTCGATAGATGCCAACATCAAAGCGACACTATTGGCTAGTTTAGAGAACTTCTCTTATCGTAGTTGTTCCTCATCAACAAGAGCTCGCTCAGGCCAATCCGATTATCGGAGAGGGCAGTCAATATCAAGAAGACGAGCGTCCACTCCGAACGAGTCCTCCAACGGCCATAACAACTATAGCAGCCATGCGACTCCACAACCAAAGGCCAAAGGGCAACTCTCAACTAGTTCTTCAGGGGATCTTCTAGCGGCATCAGCACCGGCCTTTTGATCTGGTATTTTTTCATCGCTCATTTCACCCAGGTCATTCATCCATGTGGTGAACTCCCTATCCTCGCCCCGTTTGTTGTCACCGTCGTCTTCCTTGCCGCAGCATTGCCGCGTAGCCGCCCTCAGCTGACTTTTGGGTAGATTGGTGACATAACTTAGGCACACGTATGGGCTGAAACAAGTCATGCTCAGCTCCAGCACCTCACGAGCCGCTCCAATTCAACAGGTGCCTATGCCCTGTTCAGCCTAGCGTTGCCCGTAATGTAGCCATTCAAGATAGAAGACGGGTGCCATTCGGCTGTTGCGAAGTAGGCAGCATCTTGGGACAGCGATGAGCAGGAAGCTGAGCCTAACAAATGAGTGGGTGGGAAAACCTCCAAAGGTAGAGACTAAGACCAGGTCAAAGCACTCTACGGCCAATCAGGGAAGGGCGGCACAAGTGACGAAATATTCTGAGCGTATCGAGTCCAATAAAGACTTGACAACTGAGCGCGTACTTGACCAATAAACGTCGTTCCCATGTGCCAGGTTATCACGCGCTTCACTAACCATGCGTGACTTATGTCTCGTACACCGAGGGACTTCGCCTCCGCTCGGCAGGTATGATCTGGTTGAGCAACATATCAAGTGCTCGGCTAACAGAGTTCTCCATTCTCCATCCAGCTTCTCAAACGTGAGAACGAACATGTGAAGGATGCATTCCAACGCGATCGTGACCAGCCCCTATCGCTGTTGCCCGCCCCGTGCCACAAGGAAGCGCCAATATGTCACGGCCTGTTTTGAGAAGGAGCTCGACCAGCAGCGGCTCATCAGCATGCAGGCCCTGGCTCTGGACTGCGGGTCTGCCCATGTCGCCACGCCGCGTTCGCTGCATCACCAGACACTGCCAAGCGGGGAGATCCTTGTCAAGGAGCGGCTGAATATGCATCTCGTCTGGTCCGATGTTCCTCAAGCCGACGCCCCGCTTCCTCTGAGAGCCGAGTTCAACGGTGAACGAATGGATGTATGTGAGAGTCCAGCTGGTAAGAACCTCTCGTACGCTTTGATCAGTTTTCGCCAGCTTTGAGCTCGTCATAGGCATGGTTCCAAAAGTCGCTCTCGTGGACTCGGCAGCAACGAGGTATCGGAATCCGTGAGGTAGGTGGAGAAGAGGTTGGCTGAAATGTCGGCCGAGTGGTTAGTTGGGATGCAGGCTGAGACAGCGTTTGCGAAGGTGTGGCTACCGAGGCAGATTCTTGGGGAGAGGCTTGCAACAACCTTCTGGCCTTGGATTTCGTTTTCTCAAACAAGCTCTGCGCTATCTTCACCGACAATAGGATACCTTGGTCTTGCTGCGGGTTATCATAGTATTATCGAGGCGGCTTCTGCCCCAATCGATGAGTCGGGATGACGATGGAACGTCACGACTGACAACTTGGGCAGCAACATCTGCGGGATTTCTCGTGCGGGGAAGGGAAGCGTCAGCAGCTGAAAAAGACCCCTGCAGCTCGGCGCAGCTGATGAAGCCAGTAGGGTTGCCAAGTAATGGGATGTGCAGCTGCGCCAGGTCAATCGCAGGGCTCTGCCGTGTTGGGAGTGGGATGAGGGAGAGAGGTGAGAACAGGCTGGCACGATTTGACTCCGTGTGCATGGCCGGTTGTCAGATCATGTCGGGCGGGTAGCTTACCCCTGACCATTCACAAGACAGCTCCAAGGGGACTGCACCAAGGAAACAGCACTAAAAATTAACGTTATCGGCTCCGATTGTTTCTTTCGGCAACGCCTCCCCAGCTTTTCGCTAAAGAGCATAGCAGCCGGCGGTAGCATGGCGGTTGCCAGTCGTAAATGCGGGTTCACCCGTCGTCTCGGCGTCCATGTCTGCAATTAGCCGCCACCCCAAGTCGTTGTTGATGTGGGGCATGGAGCGCTATGGATGTGTTGCTAATTCAGGAGATCGAGCAGGATCGAGGCAGGCCATCGAGAAAGCGTAAAGCTATTGCCAAAAATATGGATAAGAGCTGATTGATGGGAGATAATGGCGCAAAATAATTGGCCCGCACTGGTCGTCGGAAGGACATATGGCGTGCTGGCCCGTGACTAGAGTCAAAGATACTGCTTCTAGATAAGCGAGCCCAGGCAGGGCGTCGCCCCGGCGGTGGAGTACCAGAGGCAGATAATGACGATGGCAATTACGGTGAGTCCTACCGCCTGGGCCATAACAAACCATGATATTCTAATAGTCAGTGATGAGTCTTTGAAGGTGGTTTAGCTTGTCGACCAGGAGCTCGCGACGAAAGAATGCGTGGTGGCTCTGTTCATAGGGAACTACGGTAGATGCGTCACCAGGCCGTGGTGTGGCAGAGTCGTTTCGGGGGCATTCCTCTCAAACATAGTCATTCAGGCGTAGCACCTTTTGTATGTCGCAACCTCAACTCATCAGACATGCAAATAGTCTCGTGCTAAGCTTAAGTCCGTCAAGACTAGACATCAAGGTAACCTGAATCACCACAGGATCACTCCTCTAACCGTGATCCATCCTCACATCCACCTGGCGTACTTGGCCCTATGAGGTGCGTCCTTCCGGGCGGAATAAATTTCGTTTATTCATTCATGCCTCGCAGTCGACATGCTGCCACCCCTCAGCTCTTGGACATGCCCCGACGTCGACATGCCCAAGCGACAACGGCCCCAAAGACACTCCCAAGGAGTTGCCGCCGTGTGATGGGCCAAAACTTGAATTTTTCGAGCACCATAGATGCCGCATTCGATAGCTTGAGAGGCTCAACAAGGATGACACGATAAGGATTCGCCTGCAGAGGGCTATGTCTTTCGCGCAAAGACTCGCAGTCGAGAATACGCAATCAAAGTTGTAAGAGGCAAGCAGTCGTTGGACATGAAGCATTGTAACAGTCTTAAACTCAAAGATTATCAAGACACGCCGCAAATACCCGCCCTTTCCGGTTAGGGTGTTGATGATACCTGCTGAAAGCTTTATTTTCCCACTCTAGTGAAGTGCATCTACACGAATGAAGTGGCACAACATCGATCCAACTGAGCCATGCTTGGTCTATAAATTTCAGTATTACTGAAGATACAGTCTCGGGCTTTCTACATTGGGTGACATGACACTAAAAGTTCAATGAGAATTAGCACTCTGCCTTGGTATTGAAGAAATGAGATGGGCGGTGTTGAGGCCTAGGTTGCTCTGCACCATCACCATTTGGGCGGCCCACCAAAGGGCAACACTTCATCTTGATGTCAACATACATGCCAGATAGCCTAAATATTGAGTTCTCGGATGCAGATACTGATTCAATGTCCCATTTCGGTAAACGGCATCCCGCACGTAATGTGAATATGCTTGGAAGCTTTGAATCTCGGGGCTGTAAGCCCCCTTATTGCGACCTGGCCTCTGAAATGGATAACCTTCCAAGCTAGTCTTGCCATCATCCACAACTGTTATAAAGTTGGCGCATAGCCCCTCGGAAGTCTTTTCAGTCTACCGTTTAGTACGTACACCAACCATGTTTCGTATTCATTTCCTCCTCTCGCAAAGATGACTTACGTTCACGGCGACTTGAAGACAATGACCAAGGCCGATTTGGACTACCTTGTCCATCACATCCTCTTGCCTACCAAACTTCCAGGCGGCGACGACAGTTCAGCCGATAATGAGATGCTACTGGTCGACTTTGTCCTGGACCCCTTGGTGTGTTTTCTTGGAGAAGGCACCTGAGTTGACTCGCGAAATCCTGATTAGGCTAGTGCGTGACCGCGAAAATCAAATGAAGTTAGTGTGCGACCGCTCCATCTTGGTTGGCTAGAGGCTTTAAGCACCAAGTCTAAAATAGGCTAGCGTGTTGACCGCGAAACTCAAAAAGGCAATTTCGACTGACCCAATGGCTTCGTACATAAGGCATATCACGGGGTGTAGAATGAGTAGAAGACAGATCGTTTGGGTGCCTTAGTTTCCATTGCCGAAAGGCCCTTTCTTGGTATTTATTCTCTGCACGATCGCAGGCGGGAAAAAGAGCGCGAAATTTACGAGCACTCCACGAAAATTACCCATCTACCGACGATAACGAGCTTCGCTGAGCAATGACGCGCCTCCTGTAGTGCGACGACGATGCCCAAACATTTCCAACACCGTCTTCTTCCAAACAAATATGCGGCCACATATGGGGCTTCGTCGGTCGACCCATCTACTCGTCAACGTTTGTGACGTCTCACTATGCCGAGATGTTGGACAGAGCGGTATCACCTTTGGCGCGACCGAACACCACACGCCCGGCATGCTACAAACGCTGCCACACAATAATACGATTCCCAGATTCAGAAATAGTGCATGTGTTCCTGCGATCGTTGTAGGCAAAGATAACGTCAAGGCGCCAAAGCTGGATATAACGCAAGTGGTTCTTCCTGCCTCTTTACATAGCCGGGCATGTGAAATGTCAACCACCTTATATCACTATACTTCTTCAAAAGCAGGTTCAATTGATCCCCAATACGCGTGTCTCACTCGTGTTCCTCGTCGCTATCTTCCTCGCCTTCATCCCCGGTGGACAGGCCAACACAGTCTTCGCCGTATTTACAATGCTTATCCTCGTCATCGCTATCTCCCTCATCGTAACCGGACTCGCTTGAAGACTCGCTCGCGTCGTCGTCGAGAAATTTGAGGCGTTTGCTCTTGTGGTCATCGCTGTCCCAATCTCGAGCCCGCTTGCCACCCACATAAAGGTCTGGCGCATCTATATCACAAGTCGTGGTAAGACCAAAGCCAAAAGGAGAACCGCGTCGGAACTCCTACCCTGCGCAAGATCGGGAATCTCGTCCTCGGTGAGGTCGACTGTCTCGTCTGACGTTTCGTCGTCGGTGTCTATAAGAATTGCAAGGAGTTAGCGGGATCGGGGAAGACTTGTTCCCTTGAGAACTCATACCAGTCGTGAGGTCGATAATATTGTAAATTTTATAATAATTATTGTGATTATTGCCTAGCTGGATACTTGCACGGTCAGAAGCTTGGAGAGTCCGTGCTGTGTTGGATGCCATATTGCTGTCGATCATCACGTCAACTGGCGCGTTTTGGCGGGTAGTGTTATGCGAAGCGCCGCACGAAAGACGGCGCAAAGAGAGTCAACGAGGTTTGGATGCCAACGCGCACGAGACGCGTTGGGCCGTCAGCACACCAACCCGGCTACAATCCTGGTGAAGGACCGGATAGTTCTCCCCGGCTTGTGGGGAAGTGGGGTTCTGCTGGAGAGGCGCTTGTACACAGGCTTCAACATCGGTTGGACACCCATCCTGTCTACGGACCTGAGCTAACTTTGCGTATGAGTCTTCCCACATCCTAATAGCTGACTCAACTCCATCCTCAACTCCATACTCGACTCTTCGGTGGAAATGCAGCTGATACAGATGGAGCTGAACGTCGAAGAAGAACCACTGGCTCCCCCACTCATCCGTTTGGGGGAAGGGGTACACGTGCATGGATAACTGGTGCTCCGTTGTTACGGTTAGCAAGCCCAGGAACACCGTTTGAGTACTACCTGGAACAGAACCGGCCTCGGTTTGTCGTGGCCTCACGCGTCTGGCGGTTGGTACGTAGCTGACGACACACAGTATGGCTGTTGTGGATAGTAGAGCGGGGAGGCATTCGCGGGGTAGTCGCAAGACTGCTCTCATCTTGGACGATGCTGCAGGTGGGACGTGGCGCGTAGCCAAACCAATTGTGGACGCCATTTTGTTGCGATTACTCTCCAGGGAAATCTGAGGATAGGCTGGGGAATGAGGTAGCCCAACAATGTAGGCCAGAAGCCGGAAGCCGGAAGCTGGGCTGTAGTATGGTCGCCGCATCGTCGCGTCCAACGCGACAGGTGCAAGCCGGGGCCGTGTTTGTGACAGGGCTCACTCCACCCTGTGTGCATCAAGTCAACACTATCTCGAGGTAGTCAGCTAACGGCAACAGAGACGCCCACTTGAGTGCTGACACGGGATATACATTGTATGGTACTAGTCGCGCTTCTATGCCCTGGGCCTGACTGGCGGGAAGGTTCCATCATCGATTAGGGACGAAATAAGGTCATGAGATGGCCTTAATCGAAGATATCCCGCCCGCCGTTCTGATTCTCTATCTGTACCACGGACGTACCCTTCGCCGTTAATAGACCATGCTTCAGCTGCTGGGGATAGGATGCTGAACACTTGGAGAAATCGGCCTTCAAGCAGGCCTGTCAAGCAGAGTCAAGCAAGCGGGGCTGGAAAGGAGACGAGCTGGCAAGAGTGGGGCTCTGTTGGGTGGTGCGGACGAACAGCGGGGAAGCGAAGACAGCTTAGCGTAGCCACCGGCCCTATGAGATCCGTTCTCCCGGGCGTAATAAATACTGATGCTGATACTGATATTGGGCCCTAAGAGCGGCCTCTAGACCTTTCAGAGCCCCTATTGCTTCAGTATCAAAGACTTTTGCCAGACCTAGACGTCCTGATCCAGAAGGAATGGAGAGGCCGTTTTCGTGGACAGTGAAGCCATACGCAGCAGCCCCCTCAGTGGACAAGAAGCCGTCTGGGTATATGTTGAAACCGTATGACTAGATGGTCCAATCTGCTGGTAGCTGGGATGTGGATACCATGTAAGGAGCTGTGCTCCTCTCAGGCACATGTAACTTAGACCTTTCAACAACTTCTACCTACTCCCACAGTATTGCTTTATCAGTATACGATCAAGGTGCTTGTTAGCACCGATCGTAGCCATTAATGGAGGGCCGTTGCCGATTCTTCCTTTGAATCTATCTGCAAGGGCATCATTTGTTCACCGCCGAAGCGCTGCGGGATGAGAAACATCATTTAACAGTCGACCTCCGAGAACACCATAGGGTAAGGTAGAGGTGGGTTCTATACCTACCCTGCACCCTCGGCTAAACCACGGTACATTGGCCGCTGCCGTGGAAACCAAGTCGCCCAAATAAACCCAAACCTCTTAACACGTCATTGCCAACACAACTACCAATTGCGACTCCAACGTCATCGTCGCACCGTCGCCGCCATTCAACCCATCGAGCTCCATCGCCAACATTCTGACCGCCTGCTTCCTATTTGTCTTCCGATGCCCGTACGGCCGCCGCTCGAGCCCCTCCCCTGACACAGACACCGGCGAACCCAACTACGTCGACATCCGGCATCCTGCCTACCCCGACAGCGAGCCGGCGCTGCTGCGCTTCGCTGCGATCGATGGCGATGATGGAGATGGGGTCGACTTTGAGGTCGCGCTGGTTGCATGTGGGATCATCACGGGCAATACCTGGCACTCTGGGTACATTGCGGAGATGGACGCTGGGGGGGAGTACGTGAAGATCGACCGGTCTACGACCGACGTTCTAAGAGGACGGACATATTACTATTTTGTTGATGAACAACCACCAGGTTGTAGGTCTATCTCATGGCCCTTCTTTGTTATGACTGGGGAGCTGACACCGTTCGCGACAGACAAGTACCCCGTCATCCCCTCGTTCGATCACTGGCGTTTCCCACATGGAAACCTCCCTTTCGACTGGAGCAACATCAACATACCACAAGCGAGCCGTTCGAAGCTCAAGAGGAAGATTGCTGCGCAGGACAGAGATGAGACATGCCGTATCTCGAGACACGCAAGCGCTCTCGAGGTGGCGCATTTCGTGCCCGTGGCAGACGAGAAGTGGTTCGTATCTAATAAAATGGACCAGTATGTTGTCGAGCCTTTGAACTTCACCCCTGCTGACAAGTCTGCCTAGATATGTCAAGTCCAGCTCCGAAACACAGCCCACAGAAGACCCATCCAACCTAATCACCCTCCGCCGTGACCTCCATTACCTCTTCGATACCCGCCGCTTTACATTCGTTCCAAAACATGACACAGCTAGCCAAGGGTGGAGTCTAGCCCTCCATGTTTTCTCCCCAGACGACAACCCAGACCTTATTCCTCTCTACCATAATCGGTCTCCCGCACCGCTCTCGGGCATTTCCATCGAGCATGTCTTCGCGCGGTTCGCATGGACAATCTTTTCCGACAAGACGCTGCGCTTCTTTAAGGGCGTGGCCGAGTATGCGGTCTTTCTGTTCGACCCTCAGGCAGGCAAGATGATCGAGACCAAGCTCAGATCGCCTGAGGTACGGATGTCGCTTAAGATCTTTGGTTCGTCGAGTCGCACGCCGAGTCCGAAAAAGAGGCCGCGGGATCGGTCTATGGAAGACGATCAGTTCTGGGCAGACGAGGTGGAAGATGATGTATCTGTTGCTTCAGATTGGGAACCACCGCGTGGACGACGGCGGAAGCGCAGTTGGGATTACTTCAACAGTGATAGTCCGCCGGAGTTGGTCCAGTCGTTTATCTCGACGGAGTCAGATCGGAGTGAGAGTCAAGACGGTGTTGCCGAGAGGTCAGAGGTGGAAGTGCGGCCCCATGACTCTCCTGATGCCGCGGCGATTCGTCATTACACAGCACCTGGGAAGATCACTCGTAGCGATGTAATGGACCGGCCACGGAAGCGAGTCGATATGGGGCCGACGAGGGATGAGAGCTGAATGATCCAATAAACTAACGTACTCCATAACCAAGTGCAACAAACAAGCGAGTGCAACAAAAATCCCTAAAACTCTCATCCTTTCATTTGATCATCTATAGAGGAAATTACAGGTAACTAATTTGTTATTGTGGCTTCGAGAGTCACGGCAGTGTATAACACAATCCAATTTCGACAGTTGCTTTCTTCAAAGGAAGAAAGTTCGGTGGCTTGATTAAACGGAGGCAGGGCGCAAAAGTCCTTCCCGAATAGTCAACACCACGACCTTCAATCCTTGGCAGTTGTTCATGACTACATCTCTTTCCAATCAGCCTAACGGCGGCCTCTGCCGGATGCCCTGTAGCTTCAAGATAAATAGCAAATGTTTGAATGAGATTGACTCATAGGATCTAGCTATGATATGGCGGCATCCAAGTGTCGAGCGAGTTAGGTTGAAGTATTTATTGTATCTACCAGCGTTGCGACATTGTTGCTTTTCCCTACGCAGCAACTTCCAGGGAGCCTCCGATAAGATAAAGAACATGTGAGAGTACCTTATTGTATGCTAGGATTCTACGCTTAGTAGTTTTATTACAGATTCAGAGTCTAGTTTGAGTCAGGTAAAATACGATAGTGGTGGGAGCGGAAGGTACTCTCTGGTGCGCTGGCAAAGCGATCGTAGTACCATTGTGCACCAGACCGCTGCGGGACTTATCCTGAGGAGGCAGCTGGCCATGAATCGAGTTGATCACGCGGACAACAGGGCAAGTAGAACACTCCTGACGAACCAAGTTTTGTCGTCTCTGCTGCTGTCGCTGCTGCTGTCGACGGTACCGGTTTCTCGCTCGCTCGCGTTCGCTCTCGATCTTGGATGGGTTTGTGAAGGCTCGGCGACCCATATTCGACCAAGTGCTCGTTGTTGACGATTTGATCATCCATCTTTTCCATCGTATTACCTAGAGTTGCCCTTTTTTTTATTCAATTGGGACGCCAGCTTTCTGATGAGCCTATGTGTTTGTGTTTGATTAATACAACGGCAATTGCGAATCACATCACCCACCAAGTAGCAGTCATCACATGGTGAGCATGGGTAGCGATTGGTCCTAAACACGACGCGAGAACGCGGATCGTGTTTGTTTGCGATCCCAGTGCCCATCATTGATTAAATTAACCATGCGAAACGCTCCTTATGCATGCTAATTCACAAATCAGTCGGAAGTAGATACCTGCAGGGATACTTCCATTTTAATCCAGCTTTCATTGGCTCATGGGGAAGAAGCAGGGATACTCTACACTTTAAACAGTCTCTGGTTGGCTACCGTCTGACAGTGGGAAAGTGCTCGATTTACCAGCGACTTACCCTATAGAAGCCTTACAATCATCTTTTTGGTCGATACAGATCGCCTTGAATGAGAAAAATGTAGTTTCTCTCAATAAATCAATTGATAAAATATTCCCCTACATTTTGGTATACTTTTTACCCCGTGTATCGCCGTGGTTGGGACCTTGGGCGTTGAGCTTCATTTTCTTGTCCTTCCCGAACACAAATGTCAACCCGGACCCCTCTAGCCATCATAGATGGCAGTCGTTGTAGCATCCTTGAAATTTGATAAGTTGTTCTGCTAGCTCTTGTGCGAGGTGCCCAACTGGATCTGGCTCGCTGTTCTCCATTTGTGGTGAGATCTCCGAGGTCGTATCGAAAGTAACGGCCTGGCCCACGCCCGGGCTCTCGTGTCTCGGGCTAGATACCACATCTGTAGCCTCTGCGAAAGTCCCAACATCGGTCATAACATCCTCTTCTATGTCTTGTAACGGTTGAGGATCAACTGGGGGTAGGAACCGAGAGATGTCTGTTATGTCTGGCTCTGGTGTATCGGTGGGATTGGTTGGGTTACAGAAGTCGCTGAATACGTTCACCCATCCGGCGCCTCCTCTTGACGGTAGAGGAAGCAGAGGGAAAACTAGGCTGTGAGAGTTGGCGTGTACCGTATCGCGTGGCACGGGTGCCGCATTCTGCCGTCTCGCCCGTCTCCGCTTTACACCCGCCGCAGCCTTGGCTTCAGATGTGGAATACCTTCGAGGCCTACCATGATTACACTGTGCTACAGTGGCGGCCACCTCCAGAGGCCGCCCAGCTTTCTACGTAAAGCCTTTGAGCACGACGGACCTTGTCGTGGCTAATGTGGCTTACTACAGTGCACAGCTTGCCTCATCAGGACTGTGATAATCCACTCCACCTCCTCAGAATTCCGGTTGCAGTCACATGCTGTCATTGAGCACGGCCGCTTACGGCCGTAGGAAGCATTGACATCTGTCATCTTCCATCCCACACGACGCGTCCAAAATATGCCACTTCGGACCCAACATGGCTCCCCGACTCGCTGATGCTGACTACGAGACGCCTGACGCGATGATTATACAGTACAGCGCATGTAGGAATAGGCCGTCAGTCAGGTGAAACCTGGCTCCTGTTACAGTGCTGACCACCTCCAGAGGCTGCCCAGCTTTCTCCATAAAGTCTTTAAGCACGGACCTCGGCGTGGCTAGTGTGGCTTATCGACAGTGCGTTTTGGTTGTGATAAAACTATGGTAATCTACCCCACCTTGCCAAAGATGCTTATTGATGTCACGTATCATCAAGCACGGTCGCTTATGGCCATGGAAAACACTGACGTCCATCATCGTCCCCTATACCGCGTCGAGAATACCTGAAGTAGTCGATCTTCATTCCCGTATTTGCTTTTAGTCTTATTTAAAAGCATTCAAAATCATGCAGAACCTTTCTACCTTGACTCCTTCCTTTTACCCCCTTTTATAGTCTTAAAATTAAGGATTCTAGCTTTTCATTTGACTATTATGTGACTGCTTACTGCTGCTCTTATACCATG
Organism: Fusarium phalaenopsidis; assembly: GCF_050370095.1. Lineage (NCBI taxonomy): Eukaryota > Fungi > Ascomycota > Sordariomycetes > Hypocreales > Nectriaceae > Fusarium > Fusarium phalaenopsidis. The sequence continues at coordinate 93,232 of NW_028145420.1, read as the reverse complement.
CTGATGACGGCTTACGTCACGTGAGGGATACGTGTTGGTAGGATTAAGTCTCGTCAACCTTCTATTTCCATTTCGGTTTACACCCGACCAAACCGTGATGGCACCGTTCTTGCCACCAACGACGCTAGGGACGGGCCGCTCGGGAGCTGTTCCTTGGCTTCTATCAAGCTCTGCATCGGTAAGTCTCGCGCTTGCGAAGCTGATTTCTTGTGATGAAAATCAAGGATCTGCGGCTTTCCCAATAAGCTAGCCGCTAGCCGCTAGCCTGGAATGGCCTCTCTCTGTGGATTCGGAATCTTTATTTTCCGATAGTGACGATCAGCATTCTGGTTGGTGATATGGTAAGCTGATTCTGCCTTGGGCGGGTAATGCCCTGATATGATTGACTGCGAACCCGCTTTTGGGACAGGGATTGCTGTGGCTGTAAACCGAGAAATGCCTTGCGGGGTTAAAGCTGTTCTTTCCCACCCGCCCCTCGTCGCTGTTTTCCCATGTCCGTCCTGATCGGCACTAGGAACCGACAAGATCTCATAGCACCTTCGGAAATCTTATGTTTGCAGACTTATTATCTGCGCTTAACTTTCTGGCATACCTCGATAACTAGGTAAGCTATGAAGAAACTCTACGAGCGTCTACGTTCGGGTCGATCGCCGGCTCCTCCCAACAACCCACAGGAAGAGACAAGCCGTGACCCTGCGCCATCCGATGCTCCACGATCGATTGCAGACCCGAACCCGCCCGAACAACCCTTGACGCTTAGTTTTCCGGATGGGGTAGAAGTCTTGCACGACTGTCCCGATGCCACCGTCGACATATGCTTCGTTCATGGTTTGACGGGGAATCGCATCAGCACTTGGGCCGCTCACGGACAGACAGCGCCTTGGCCCAAGACCCTCCTTCCAGAAAAGCTAAGCAAAGCCCGCATACTGACATACGGCTACGATGCGTACATAGTCTCGAAAGGTGTGACATCGTCGAACCGGTTGATCGACCACGCGACGAACCTCCTCATAGATTTGACAAATGACAGAGCAGGCTCCCGCGCGTCGTCTCGTCCCCTGATCTTTGTCGCTCACAGCCTGGGTGGTCTTGTCTGCAAAGAGGCCATTCTGCAATCGCGAAATAACCCGAACCATCGTCGTCGTGACATATTCGCCCACCTCAAAGGCATCGTCTTCATGGGAACCCCTCACAAGGGGTCGTGGATGGCCGACTGGGCCAAGATGCCTGCATCAGCTCTCGGCCTGGTCAAATCGACCAACAAATCACTTCTTCGGATTTTGGAAACCGATGATCAACTGCTTGAGTCTATTCAAGCCCGATTCTTAGCATTGATACGAGAGCAGCGGGAGGCAGGGAGGCAGCTTGAGGTCACGTGCTTCTTTGAGGAACTCCCTCTTCCTGTAGTAGGGAAAGTTGTGTCTAAGGAATCGGCCACTTTTGAGGGCTATGACCCCATCACAATCCACGCAAACCATGGGGACATGGTCAAGTTCAGATCCGCCGAAGAGAATGGGTTCAAAAGGCTCGTAGGGGAGCTGACGGTATGGGAATCAGAGATTGGTATGAGAGAACAAGCCATTTGTGTAAGAGAAGCTTTCGCTAAAGGCATCCTTTTAGGCCAAAGCATTTCCGCACCGGAAGCCATTGCACCGGAAGCCATCGCACCGGAGGCTCATGTCGAGACGAACACTGCTATAGGGAAGGAAAGAGTTATATCAGCGAGTTAGTGCAATCAATAACTCAAGTACTTTGCTACTTCGTAGCTAACTCTATAACAGAGCATACTATGCATTATCTTCCATTCCCACGGAATAGAAAATTTGTGGGACGTAAAGACATCATCGAAACCCTTGAACACCTCCTCACTAGTTCAGATGAACAACGGATCGCTCTTGTCGGACTGGGCGGTATGGGTAAGACCCAAATTGCTCTGCAATTCGCGCATCTGGTGAAGAGCAATAGCAAGGAACATAAAAACTGCTCTGTCATCTGGATTCCAGCGCTAAGCATGGCGAGCTTCGAGCAGGCGTGTACTACGATTATCAATGAATTTGGCATCAAGTGCGCTGGCGACGAAGACCCTAAAGAAACAATTAGAGAATTCCTAAACTCGGACAAGGCGGGAAAGTGGTTACTTATTATCGACAACGCTGACGACATGAGCGTTCTCTATGGGTCAACGCAACAGCCAGACGGAATTGCCGATTTCCTTCCGGATAGCGATAATGGTCGCATTTTATTCACAACAAGATCTCAAGAAGTAGCCGTCAACGTTGCAGGAAGCTGCGTGGTTGAGCTATCTGAGATGAGTCCGGATGAGGCAAAAGCTCTTTTACAGAAGTCATTGATCAAGAAGGATCAAGCTCAGGATGATGAACTTGTCGGCGAGCTACTGCAGAAGCTCACACATCTACCCCTTGCAATCTCGCAGGCATCGGCGTACATGAACACGAACAAGGTGCCTATCAAAGAGTATCTCCGGCTTTTCCAGAACACAGACCAGGATATAGTTGAACTGTTGAGCCGTGGGTTTCGCGATGGCAGCCATTACGGAAGCGCCCAGGGCGCAGTCGCTACCACCTGGATCATGTCTTTCAACCAGATCCGCGACACGGATGAGGATGCCGCGAGGCTGCTATCTTTTGTAGCGTACATTGAGCCGAAAGCGATACCCCGAACCCTGCTGCCTCGCTTGGGCTCTGAACAACGGATGACACAAGCAATCGGCACACTTTGTGGGTATAGTTTCATGAACCGACGAGAAGATAGCGAGACATTTGATATGCATAGTCTGGTGCACTTGGCCACGAAGCTGTGGAATGCAAGTCACGACCCCGAGAGACAGCAGAGACAAGCAGCAACAATCCGTCTCGCAGAGGTGTTTCCGACGGATGCCTGGGAGAACCGTGAGCTATGGCGCCAATACCTCCCGCATGCCCTAAGAGTTCTCAACAGGGCGGTCAGCGATGAGAGTAAAGAGGTTTGCGAACTGGGATTCTGGGTTGGCCGATGCCTACTTGTAGATGGACGGACGAGAGAGGCAATCAAGAGACTAGAGCATGTGGTGGCGATTCGGGAGAAGACATTGGCGGAGAATCACCCAGACCGACTGGCATCACAGCACGCTCTCGCAGGAGCATACCAAGCCAACGGTCAGATCAACAAGGCAGTAGACCTGCTGGAGCATGTGGTGGCGATCAAGGAGAAGACATTGGCGGAGAATCACCCATCACGACTAGCATCACAGCACGAGCTCGCAGGAGCATACGAAGCCAACGGTCAGATCGAGAAGGCAGTAGACCTGCTGGAGCATGTGGTGGCGATTCGGGAGAAGACATTAGCGGAGAATCACCCTTCACGACTGGCATCACAGCACAGCCTCGCAGGAGCATACCAAGCCAACGGTCAGATCGAGAAGGCAGTAGAACTGCTAGAGCATGTGGTGGCGATTCAGGAGAAGACATTGGCGGAGAATCACCCAGACCGACTGGCATCACAGCACAACCTCGCACGAGCATATGAAGCCAATGGTCAGATCGAGAAGGCAGTAGACCTGCTAGAGCATGTGGTGGCGATTCGGGAGAAGACATTGGCGGAGAATCACCCAGACCGACTGGCATCACAGCACGAGCTCGCAGGAGCATACCAAGCCAACGGTCAGATCAATAAGGCAGTAGACCTGCTAGAGTATGTGGTAGCGATCAACGAGAAGACATTGGCGGAGAATCACCCATCACGACTAGCATCACAGCACAACCTCGCAGGAGCATACCAAGCCAACGGTCAGATCAACAAGGCAGTAGAACTGCTGGAGCATGTGGTGGCGACTCGGGAGAAGACATTGGCGGAGAATCACCCAGACCGACTGGCATCACAGCACAACCTCGCACGAGCATACGAAGCCAACGGTCAGATCAATAAGGCAGTAGACCTGCTAGAGTATGTGGTGGCGATTCGGGAGAAGACATTGGCGGAGAATCACCCAGACCGACTGGCATCACAGCACGCCCTCGCAGGAGCATACGAAGCCAACGGTCAGATCGAGAAGGCAGTAGACCTGCTAGAGCATGTGGTGGCGATTCAGGAGAAGACATTGGCGGAGAATCACCCATCACGACTAGCATCACAGCACGAGCTCGCAGGAGCATACCAAGCCAATGGTCAGATCGAGAAGGCAGTAGACCTGCTAGAGCATGTGGTGGCGATTCAGGAGAAGACATTGGCGGAGAATCACCCATCACGACTAGCATCACAGCACGAGCTCGCACGAGCATATCAAGCCAACGGTCAGATCGAGAAGGCAGTAGACCTGCTAGAGCATGTGGTGGCGATTCGGGAGAAGACATTGGCGGAGAATCACCTAGACCGACTGGCATCACAGCACGAGCTCGCACGAGCATACCAAGCCAACAGACAGATCGAGAAGGCAGTAGACCTTCTAGAGCATGTGGTGGCGATCAAGGAGAAGACATTAGCGGAGAATCACCCAGACCGACTGGCATCACAGCACGTTCTCGCAGGAGCATACCAAGCCAACGGTCAGATCGAGAAGGCAGTAGACCTACTAGAGCATGTGGTGGCGATTCAGGAGAAGACATTGGCGGAGAATCACCCATCACGACTAGCATCACAGCACGCTCTCGCAGGAGCATACGAAGCCAACGGTCAGATCGAGAAGGCAGTAGACCTATTAGAGCATGTGGTGGCGATGAAAAAGGAAATAATGGCGGAAACCCATCCTAGTCGGCTGGTGTCAGAGGAACTACTGCAATACTTACGAAACTCTAGACAGCTCAACTAACTTGAGGGATTGACTGCCCAATGAGGGCTGGCAATTCTTTCTTAGCACCCCTCTGGCATTCGTACGGTGAAGGTATTATACAGTATGTACTATACTACGAACCCTAGCGGGCAGGTCGGTAACTTTATGCTGCTTATTCTAGCATCAATTTTAAAGGTCGGAAGCACTACCGTATAAACTCGAGAAATTCAGGGGCTTGGCAAAGTGGGCCCGGCCCACTCGCTATGCCCCCTCGGGCCAAGCGGGCTGAGGCTCATCGCAAATGAGATATCAGATTATTCCCTCACCAAAGGAGTCAATTTGCACCCTTTTTTGACATTCGAATTGATTGAATATAACTTCAAAGGGCAGAGATGGTACTAGAACAGAGAGATCCGAATTCCCAAGTGACGCCGCGACGGAAGCGCGGTCCAAAGCCAAAGCCGCCTTCTCAGCGCGTATCAAAGCCATTTTCGCCACTCAAACGCAAGGAAGAAACGCACTCTCACGAGAAGAAGGTCCGGGTCTTGCTTTTTCTCCTCAATCATCGCATTTATGACCCAAAGCCAAATACGAGGGGATCTCGAAGGGTTGAAGTCATCGATGGATATCGCCAACCGTATATTTCTGAGGCATCGAAGTGGTTTCTCATCAAAGAGAAGACTATTGAAGTGTGGTGGAAGCATCGCGATCGCATCCTCGGCCTCACCCCTCACGAGACTGCTTGGAAGCCTCGCTGGCCGGAGCTTGAAGATGAGTTATTTCGACGCTTTATTCAACGTCGAAAGGAGAAGAAAGTTATCACCATACACTGGTTTCGGACTACGGCAAAGTCCCTCTTCGGAGAGCTCTATCCAGAACACGAGAAGCTATTCGGATTCTCCAACGGGTGGTTCCTGAACTTCAAGAAACGTCATGGAATCGTGAAACGGCGAGTCACTAACCAGGCCCAGAAGACCCCAGAGGAATACCGTCAGATTGTGAATAGCTTCCTTCGCTTCCTTCTACGAAATACTCAAAAGAAACTATCCCCACCTCTAGCAGTGCCCCCTAAGTTTCCCTACCAACTTGGAGAGAAGATTCCGGACCTTCTCGATTCCCCAAAGCGCCGTTTCCATAATAACTGCATCCTCAATGTTGACGAAACCCCGATTCCTTTCGAATACCTTGATGGTTCGACTTACGCCTTAGAAGGTGATAAGACAGTCTCTGGAAAGACCGACCGCAGCGGCTGGAGCAAGAGAAAGGCCACACTTATGCTGTCTATATTCGCTGATGGACTGGGCCGGCTGAAGCCAAAGCTTATCTTCGAGGGAGCCGAACCACCGAAGGGGAAGATCCTGAAGAAAGAAGGTCATCTTTACCACTCTGGCGTTTCTGTGGAGTTCAACCCAACGGCATATAATAACGAGAAGTTATTCCTGAGGTGGTTGAATGAGGAGGTTATTCCCTGCAAGAGGCCACACAGAGAATTTCTCCTCGTTATGGATGTCGCCAGCTTTCATAAGACCGATGACGTGACTTCTCTGCTGATGAAGTCAAAGATCCTTCCTGCGATGATTCCTCCCGGCTGCACAGCTCTTCTTCAACCGCTTGACGTAACTATCAACAAGCTTTTTAAGGCGTGGTTACAGCAGTATGCCGATGAGTGGATCACAGAGAGGGATAACGACCCGGATCGCAATTCCAAGCCGTGGACCCCTACTGAGAAGCGAGTCATGACAACACATATCGTCGGCCGCGCTTGGGAGCGCCTCCTAGAGCGGCCGGAGCTCATACAGAAGTCCTTTTCCACCTGTGGAATCGGATTACGGCCAGATCGAAGTGAGGAAGGCAAGATCAGCATCAAGGATATTAAGAAGGAAGATATCGACTTCAGCAACTGGGAAATAGCTTCAAACCCGGCAGAAGGGGAAGAACAACACCAAGAAATAGCAGCTGTATTTGATGACGAGGAACTGGGGCTCCCCGAAGATGACCTCATCGAGTCACTGACTTCTCTTTCCACCGAGGAGCTGGCACGAATAGCTTCAGAGAGGGGCCTCACGGTGGATTTCACAAGGTCAGATGTAAGAGAGGAACTGATCAGTCAGCTTGTGGATATTGGTACCCGATTTCAGCGCGAATTTACAAGTGAGGAAGAAGTCACTTTGTCACTAGGGACCCCTTCCTCGATCCAATAAAACGCAATTCCTTCTTGCCACTCCCTCTCGACCCCTAGCCCGAAGTCCCAGCTGATTAGTAATACAATCCAGCCAATAAGAGGCCACGTATAGATGATATCAATGAAGCCGGCCAGGTTGAGAGTCATATCGAAGGTGCGTTTTTGAGGGCCTCTTGGAAAGCTGTTGTGAAGCTATTTTCAAGGGCTATGATCAGAGGGATTGAAGTCAGATGATGAGAGACACGCTATTCCTAATCAGGTAAGGCTGGAGGGGAAATTAGCGCGGGCCCACTTTGCCAAGCCCCTGAATTTCTCGAGTTTATACGGTAGTCTATAATCTTGCCCATATCATTTGGTGAGAAGGTGCTGCTATAATCATCCATTTCTTTTTTAAATACGCGTCATCTTCGTCTAGCTCGTGTTCTAGCAAATCATCGTCGAATACTTTATGCATGCTCAAACCCAGAATGCCCTTCCACTTTGACCAGTTAAGGACCTTCGAGAGCATCTATTTAAGCACAACGGGATGCCGTTTATCACCAAATCCGAGCCGTCAAGTAGCGATTCCGTCGGTATGCCTCTTCGAAACGGACTATGGTGGTCGCATGCACCTAAAAAACCGAGGTATCTGATAACGCCCGTCGGACTTCATGCCCGTAATGGATCGCGACCTGCGATTTCCTTTGTCCTTTAGCAACGTCTTGGGTCATAGGGCAAGCAGCCTACCCGATGCCACCGAGCCCGACCAGCGCAGCCCGGCTACGCTGTTTGGTCTTGCAGCCAGAGTAAGATGTCCGTCCGCTCAACAAACTTGTGATCGGGTGGAAAGAGGACGGTCGAGAAGGGTCGGGTAGGTAGCTAGAGAATCAGCGACCCAGAGGACGAACATAGGTAACGGTCAAGGAGTTGCGTCTTGGGGGACATGCAGACTGAGGGCCAGTCGCTACAGGGGCTCATCCACTGATCTAGCTTAGAACACTACGAATGCGGTCGGTCGGTTTATTGAATCTAATTGTTCTTGTATGCCGCATGGTTTTAGTTTCCCGGTCGTTTTAGGCTTCTCGCTAAAGAATCGTGGGCACCATAAAGTTTGCCTTACTAGGAAAATTTTAGGCTGTAGTTAGAAAATAAATATAGTTCCTCACATAGTGAGGAATGATAAACAGAGTGAGAAGACAAATGTAGGCATCGGCTTGGCTGCACTAAATGGCATAATCGCGGACACGCTGCTTGTTTGTGCCCCACTTGCCGTCTAGCCTCATTACTCCGTACCAAAGAACGGAATGGTCTCCCTTCCCGGGCCCAATTCCTCGTCAGGATGCATGTCTCGAGCAGCACATAGAGGGTCGTTTGACCACTGACCACCGCTCGGGCCCCCATAAACGTGGCATAGCTGATCACGCGCCCCCGCAACCCCCAGTAAGCCATCTCATTCAGCCAAGGTGAGGTGTAGTAGTTTAGACGGCAAAGTGCATGACTGTTTTGGTGTTATGACAGGTTTAAGGCATTTCCGGCAACATTGGTTGGGAAAACACCACATCTTGCCGGCTTCATCTACCTTGGCTACTACTGGTAGATAAGCAGCTCATGGGTCTTCGTATCGTGTGAGGTAGGGCAGGAAGCTCCATTATAACCAGCACGAGGCGGGCCAGTGTGCCTTCTCACGATTTGATTTGACAAAGTGTGCGGGGTGAGCGATGGCTTCAGCTACCCACTGGTGCAACTTTCAGTGTCCGACTTGTTCGGCTGCCAGCAGTTGGGCCACTAAATGGCGTGTGCTTACATCCCCCCTGCTTGTAAGACTCAACCCCGACGAGGCGGCTGTGGTGGCTGCAGATGGTCACATAAACCGTCAGAGGTATTCGGGAATAGTTCACATCAAAATTAAAAACGGCAATAGATCGACGCAGTTTTCTCTTTCCGGCGAGGGTCCCCGGTCCGTGAGCTGTGGAAGCTGACCGAAGGGCCCGGTTCCTGCATCATCTCAACCGTTTCTATACTTCTGTCTACCTTCGTCATGTCTCGACCAACTACCTTCTCGAATACCATCCATCTGCACGACTTTGTCGATGACATTACAGATGATCCAACTCGGCAAAACGCTCCCCCCTACGTCAAAATCCAAACCGACATGAACATCCTCGAAGAGGACGGCTTCTGAGGCTCGCACATTGACATTGACCCCATTCACACCTGCATCCACGCTTATCTGACACGAGAGGAGCGGGAGCTATACACCCCTAATACCTTTTTCTACGCTCATGGCCGCTTGTCTGCGGCCCAGTCCCCTAGTAGCGTCCTATACATTAGTGTTCAGGCCCTCAGCCTAATGAGGTTCGTCTGAGTTGCCAGCTGATCTCACTCTTACTGATCTTCCCAGACACCCTAGTGACGATGAGTACCGTCGATACCTACCGGCCTACCGGGGCAGCGGTGCCCCATGGTGACCGTTATCGGGTTGATCCCGTCTACGGGCGACAGGACCGGTGACCTGTCCGAGCCTCGCTGCTTTACCGTCGAAACAACCGTCTACGACTCTTCAGAGTCCGCACCGGCGGCGTTCTCCGTGGCTTTCTTCTTGGAAAGCACGAAGCGCTGGCACAGAGTCAAGACGCGTACGGCGGGGGCTCTCTTGAGCATCACGGCCAAGATTGCTGGTCGTACCACCGACACCAACCAGCTGGCCCTCCTTGTCCTCGACTTGGCCTACCTCCCGAGGCCTGCGCCGTCCTCTACTCCGAATTCAAAGCGAAGCGGTCCCTCCGCTGGGATGGTCGAGCCACTCGGTCCACCCCTTCTAAGAGGCGACGAGAGCGCCAGCGCCGCAGGGCCTTCCTACGAGAGTCAGCTCCCACAAGCCACAGAGGTTCGCTCTCATCTATCGATTGCCGGAGAAAGCGCAAATCCGTCTGCTAATTCCCCGTCTCTATCGACCATGGCCGATGCTGACGAGCCTTCCATCACTTTGGCTCCTTCTCCGGGCCAAGACAGTGGGATCAGGCCGCATCGCAATCGCCATCCCCCAAAGTATTCTCTCGAAGACTAGGAAGTTGCGTTTATGCCAAAGTCCTCATGAATTTCCTACTATTAAAATATGCAACTCAGTCATGCAGTTTGACTCTCTGCCGTTTCTGCGACTTTATGCACACATTCTCTCTTGTGTCTCTTCCACAGTATCCTACCGCCTTACACCGACGCACTTTTGACTTCGTTCCCACGTTCCACATACCGCGCAACACGTGCCTCTAACCTCCGCCTCGCCCCCTGCTCCAGCCTCAAACATTTCTTCTTGGATGGCCTGCCGCGTCTCGGATTCGCATTCGGCCTTCCCACACACGCCATTGACGATAACTTCCCCGTGCTTGGCCTTCCGAGCACAACGGAGTTGCGGAAGACCGAGTCACGGGAATAGGCCGGACTATAGGCCCCCTCAAGTAGGGTTATCTAAGGCCTGTTCTGAGAATGCATATCCATGCATAACCGATAAACCGCGGCTTCTAGGACGGGATGATTCACAGCGTAACGTGCTATAGCTAGTGCATGCCTTGTTGGGTAACGAAGCGAATGGACCCTGGATAATGGTGCTTGATAACGCCGATTTCGTTGATGTATTCTTTCCGAGACGAAGTGCCCATGGCTCATGCGACCAACCGCTGGTGACGTTTATACCGGAGAGCGGCCGCGGATCGATCATCATCACACCCCACGATATGCGGCTGAGAGACTGGCTGGTCCGGACGCCATCTACAATGTGCTAGTCATGGAGAAAAGCCAAGCCCTGCAGCTTTTCCGGGTGGCCAGATCGTCATCCGGCAGATCCACAAGCACATCGAACGACTGGCAAGGGGAAACAGAACATGCTAAACACTAACACCACAGTTGACTACTAACATGTAACAGCCTCAGGTTGACAGACCATGCTTCAGCTGCTGGGGATAGGATGCTGAACACTTGGAGAGATCGGCCTTCAAGCAAGCCTGCCAAGCAGAGTCAAGCAAGCGGGGCTAGAAAGGGGACGAGCTGGCAAGAGTCTGGACGAATAATGGGGAAGCGAAGCCAGCTCAGCGTAGCCAAGGTTAGAGCGAGTGCCAGGGATGCTGTCTTGGCCCTGAGCTTTGAGGTGGCGATTTCTATGAGGGAAGTATACCCAGTGGCGCCAATGGTGGCGTTGTAGACAAAGGCGAAAAGCAAGAGGAAAGCCATAGTTCCCTTGATGGCTCCTGGGCTTCCCTCAACAGCCAGCCCACCAGTAATCAGATGAAAGGCCATGATCACAAACAGGCCAATCAGAGTCAGGGGTTTTCGGCCCACGCGGTCAATGAGGCCCCAGAAAGTGAAGTTGCCGAGCATTGCGAGGACCTGCCCGGCAATGCTGATCTGGAAGCTCTTCTTGGCCGTGTATCCAGCAAGCTGTGCGTAGTATACGACATAGCCAGCGGAAACAATGCCGCACAGGCCCTGCATAGACAGAGGCGCAACTCCGACGAGAGTGCGGCGGAGGTTCGAGTTTCAGAAACCATTCCATATAGGACGCGCTCTGGGTTTCCAGACGAGAGCGCTCGAGAGTCCATTTGATGACCGAGGTTGACTTTTCTGCCTTGTGGCGCGATTTAGATCAATATTGCTATAGTAGTAGGCCACTAGTACGGATATAAGTCCAGCGTTAGTCGGAGACTAGGTATGGACGTTTTGCACTACCATCACAATGATTGTTGGCATTATCGTCGTTGCTGGAGCCGCCTTGACTCTGATCAACGTTCGCTCCAACGAGGCAACCTACGTTCGTGAACTCATTCTCATCATCGCTCCAATCTTCAGAATCTTCAGAATCTGCGGGTTGGAAGATCCTCTTGATCGCTTGAGACAATGTGGGATGGGTTGCATTAGCCGAAAAGAGCTCGTGGAGCTCTTTGCGTATTATGTCGATTGGGTCGTCAAGGCCTGATTTCTCCAGCTCTTGTATCATTTCTACCAGATAGCAAAGTGTGTCCACGCTCGGGGGGATATAGGTGCGTTTTTTCCAGGTGTACTCCTTGGAGAGAAGTTGATATGGGTGAGCATGAGCTGAATTGAGAAACTTGAGGATCTTGTCACAGTTTTTCACCCTGGTAAGATACGGTGTTTTGGAGATGCACCGTCCCTTCCGGGAGGCGTCTTCGATGTCCTCATGGTGTCTCTTGTTCGCGATTTCTCGTTCCTCTTTAACCACGGCCGCCAGATCCGGCCAGGTGCGTTCCCAATAACCATGACTCTTATCAATCTTGTCCACAGGTACACCCTTAACACACTCGGGATACGAGTAGTACCCATTCATATGCTTACAGAACGGGCTTTCCGGAATACTCTTTTCCAGGGGCTTCTCGGAAGGAGTAGTGGTTGATTGAGGCCTAGGTTTGGCAGATTGAATTGACGGTCGAGGAGAAAGGGGTTGGTTTCGATCGTTGAAGTTTTGCATTGGCGCTTGCGAAGGAACCGGCTCGGCCTTGACATGTCCCAGCCGTTTGACTGGCTGGGCGTTTATTTTGCCTGATTCCTTGTGTCGGTTCTCCCCACCTTCTGTTGCAGGGTGAAGGGGCGCGTCCGAGGAGACAGTATCACCCCAAGTGGAGTGCGTCATTTGACTGATGATTGGATTGGAATCCGTGCTGGGAAGGGCACTGTTTTGTTCAGGCGTGTGGGCGGCAGCTCGTGGCTTGTGGTTATGACTGCTGTTCTGAACAGTAAAGTGCCATTGATGGCCGAGCTTCGCTCGCCGGACGGCTTTGGCCCGAAAAGGGCAGTCCGTCTTCCGGGTCGATGGTTTTCGTTTCTTGGCGGTGCTCTTGTACCGGACACCGCCGCAGTCGCAAACAAAGTCGTACCTGGCGGGCTCTCCGTTAGAGTAGTTCCCAGTACGTCGCGTGACAATTTTGTAGCCCTGGCCCTCAGCAGCGGGCTGAACGGCGTCTATCAAGTCTTTGAAGGTACTGTAGACACCTTCCGGCGGGGGCAACATATTCGGCAAGACGATGACTTGAGCCATGGTGGCGGTCATAATAGGAGTTGATGATATAGAGGTGTGGAAGCGGCATGAGAGACTTTGGTGGAAGGCACACAATATGGCTGGAGAGAGACATGGCCTTTATAGTAAAATAGGTCAACAAAGATCGTCGCCTTAACGATAAACCCTCTTTAACGATATGCCTCGCTTTATTACCTCTCAAAGGGGTGTCCATGCCCCTTTCGCTGCCCCACCCCGCTCTCATGGTTTAGGTATAGATAGAATGACTCCAGAATATGCTAACAGGAGACTGGCCCGACCACACTTCCATGCGCGGATATGCTAACTTAATTAGGGAATCGTCACAGTCGAGCGATGACCCCATGGATTGTTGAGATTAACAAGCAGCTACAACAGGAATATAGATCTAATCATTAGAAAAAAAAAGCATTCCCATGTTCTTTAGGCATTAATCTTCCGGAAAGGGCCATATAAGATAAGGGATCTTGGCTGTGTCTCTGAGGATCTACTACCAAATTGCTCCCTGGACTGAGGCGCTGACATGATTGTCCGGAGAAACTTCGGAGGTGAGACGTTGCTGTGGATACAGCCAATTTCACGCGATCATGATCCCCAACCTCACACACACAATAAACAGGGGTCATCGAGAATATCTCACGGCCTCACTTGTCCGCAGCAAAAAGTCTCCTATTACACGCTCCATCACGTCACTACAACATTTCACAATATGGAGCCCTTGCCTCCACTAGACCCCCCGTCTCGGAACGGACCCCAGATGTCCCCCGTAATCATGTTTCGGCACCCAGCCTACCCTCGCGATCTCCTGCGCTTATCCCCAGTTGATGGACCACAACACGACGGAGTAGACTATGACTGTGCTCTCATCTCCTGCGGCATCGTCACCGGTAATACCTGGGCGACCGGGTGGCTAGCGACCATGGGAGTAGGTAGTCAGTTTGTGCGTGTCGAGAGGCCCGCAGATGGCATTCTGAGGGAACAAAAGTATTACTACTTCATTGACGACCATGAGCCCAGCTGTATGAGTTCCCTAGCCTCCATGTTCGAGTGCTTGAGCTCACTTGTGGTGCAGACAAGTATCCCATCATCCCTTCATTTCACCACTGGCGTTTCCCACACGACGCGCTTCCAGACCTTTGGAAGGACTTTGAAATAGCTCCGCCTCCTGACATCAGCGTCAAACGGAAGGACGAGGCCGTACTAGCTCGCGACAACACCTGCCGGATGACAGGGCACAAGGCCGCCCGCGAAGTCGCCCATCTCGTGCCCCTCGCCGACGGACACTGGTTCGACTCGAACGAGATGCGCAGGTATACAATCAACCACCTCTTGACACTCCAGAAGCTAACTTAGTGCCGAGATATTGCGAACGGCAGCTTGAGCAACCGCCTGTCGACGACCCGAGAAATCGCATGGTTCTGCGACGGGACCTCCACTACCTCTTCGACCAGCGGCGCTTTGTTTTCGTCCTGAAACGGGACAAGTCACACCAGCGCCAACTTGTATTCCACGTGTTGGATGACTAGAGAACGGACGAGCTCATCAACATGTACCACAATCGGCTTCCGCAACGGCTCAGCGGTATCGCAGTCGAACTGGTGTTTGCCCGTTTCGCCTGGGCTCTGTTTACTTCGCAGGCATTTCCTCTCTTTGATGGCCTCACGAAACTCGCCGTCCGGCTTTTCAATCCAGAGACGACTGAGATCAATGACCGCCATCTCAACCAGATGGACATCCGTGACAAGCTGAAAGTCTGGGGGCCATACCGAGCCCGCAGCGCCAGTCCGACGAAACGGTCACGTTCTCAAGCCGCTGAGGATAAGGCATACTATGGTTGGGAGTCGGATCAGAGTGCGAGCGATGATTGTGAGCTCACTGGGGAGCCCGAAGAGTGGCCTGGTCGTGGGCGCCGCCGGAAACGCAGCTGGGACGAGCATTTACCTCCTGAACTTGTCGGCTCACTAGGAGCGCACAGCCCTTCGTCTCAGTCGTCGCACCCAACGGACGACATGCATCAGGGTGATGTTGCTGCTGCGGTATTTGCGCTGCACTCGGCGCATACGAAAACCGAGGATAGTGCAAGGCCGTCCAAGCGTGTCAACATTGAACCATCGAGGACAACCCACCTCGGCCGTTCGAGCCATTAAAGGCAAGTCCAGGCTCAGTATCAACAGTCCTTCCCAGTATAGCACCATCGCAGACGGAACAACGGAGAAGATCAAGTCACGCCGCACGAGGTCGGCAGAAACTCGACAGCGTCCGCCAGTGATGACGACCCAGGTTTGCTATCTATGGTGATAGCAATCGGGCTTCACAAGGAGACAAACTTCTGCGCGAAGAATCCCGAGTTAAGACCCTGACGGACAATGTCGCTGATGAAATCTGGGGAGCCATGTCTCCAATTTGAGGCATGATGTACCCACAGTAGCTCTGGGAGTTCTTCGTCGACGGCTATCTCATTCTCGCTCCCTGAGAGACAGCGTCAGGATATACCACGACACGTTTAGGAAAGCCCCGTAAGCAGGTTCTAGCAGCACCGAGGCGGCTTCATTCGTAACAGGGACAAGCTTCTCCCTGATGGACTTTTCTTCATATACTCCGAGTTGGGGTCGCTCTCAGGGCCCTGTTTAGGAACAAGTCCCTGACACAACTTCTCATCTCACAGCCGAGCCAGTGCTTCTAGCAAACACAGAGGGCAATGGGCGTGACGGGCAGTCACCTTTCCACGTATTTATCTCGATTGTAGTCACGGGGACTATCGTGCTTGAGAATCTCCTATATATTTTTACATATCAATGTCAGGAAATTGAGAAGAACACTTTTTACTCAAGTATTTAAGTCGGCAGTGGGGCGGTGACCGCAAAAACCAAAAGCGGCTGAGATTGACCGCTAAAATCTCATTGCCTGCAGCATTTGAGTTGACGACGACGTCAACAACTTGCAAGACGAAGAGGAAGAAGCAAGCCCCATCACAGTCGAGGAGCCCTCGGTCGAGATCGACCACGACGGTGTGCTCCAGGAACAGATTGCCGTGGGGTCTCACGTAGCCCGGCGCGAGGAACAGGTCCTCGGCCCCGGCGATTTCGGGGAGCAACTCCAACTTGCTGCCAGCATCCAGCGAGATGAGCCACGCCCGTTCCAAGCGCTGTTTCAGCGCCTCGCAGTCGCCGCGCTTCCCGTCCAATCAGGCCTGGAGCTCAGAAGGAAACCCGCGGGACCCCAACGGCGAGGGTATCGCCTAGCTCGTCTGAATCGCTGTGAAGAAAAGGTTGGCGTGTTAGTCAACCGGTAGATGTAAAGGGAGAGACGACTGCCTTACTACTGGTTCCAGAATATGTAGTACTTTCCGCCATACCGAAATGCCCACAGCCCCTTGGTGCCCATGGCAAAAGCGGCAGCGTCGTGTGCACTGTTTGGGTACATATATAGCAGCGCTAGTCGGATTGCATGACCTCGTAGCGACAAAAGGGCATAAGAGTCAACAGAGGCAAGAAACACGTATCAAACAATGGGGATAGTGTTGCAAAAGGTCCTCCTATGATCAAACAGTTGAAGGAAAAGAGATGAATAAATAAAATATTAGCAGGCGGGGGGCGGGGGCAAAAGACAGCCTGGAACATGGGGTACGGATGGGATGGCCCCTGTGACAATGGAGAGGCATGGTTGGTTGAAACCAAGGAACGGGCCCCGTTTCGGTCTTTGATTCTCAAGTAGCCTGCTTTTAGTCGCCCAACTCTTGACCGGCGAGTTTCAACAGCCTGCATGATTCATGAGCCAATGGCAAGACGTCCCTGTCGCCTGGTCCGAACACCCCCACTACTTAAATTTCACAATAGCCTCATCTTGTTTTCAAATCAAATCTTAGCCGATTGCATGAGTCATGGCTCCTTCTCCTCCTCCCCTCGATCGTTTACGCCTTGCCTCGCCGGCCGATATCCCGCGCATCGGCATCGTCGCTGCTTCTGGATTTCCCTATTCTCCCGTCTTTGACTGGGAGCGCCCAAATCATGCCAAGTTTCCTCAAGATACCCTCCTTTCGTATCGCCACGAGTTCTCGGCTGTCATCAAAAGTCCCGAGCACATCGTCCTTGTCGCCACCGACAAGTTTGATCCCAACGAAGGAAAAAAGACCAAGGCAATCATACCGTCTAACAATGGTTGGCCTACACCTAAACCTCATGATGAGGTGGTTGTCGGTGTGGCCTGTTGGAAACTCCCGCCTGGGTCAAACAGAAAAGGATCCTTTCAAAATGATGACGGTGCATATACCCATACTTTCCATTCCTCCCCGGTGTCTAACTTATCCAATCAGCGCCTTATCCTGAACTCCCGGAAAACCCAATGAGAGACATGGACAAGGACCACTGCGACGCGCTTGACGAGCGCTGTGAGGCGGCGGAAGAACAGTGAGTCACAACCCGAGCCTATGTTAACACATTTCTCCATCAATAAATACCTATCAGTCATCTTAGGTACTTCCAGGGTCTCGCTACAATGGAGATGGTTGTCGTACATCCCGCGTACTGGAGACGCGGTCATGGAGGCCGTCTAGTTCGGTGGGGCATCGATCTTGCCAAGCTAGACAAGGTTTGCCAAGGGGTCATTGCCGCCGAGATGGGCAAATCGCTTTACCTTTCTCTAGGTTACGAGGAACTCGAAGACTTGCACCTCGGGGGCGTTCACGTCTCAGCCATGCAATACCAAGTCAAGTCGGGCTCTGCTGTGTAGCGCCACGACTTCGTCAGGTCTGCCATAGAGTACGGCAATCCTTATTGTGCTGTGGTTATTCAACTGAAAGCTTCGTTGAGAAGGAAAAGAACAGTGTATTGGACCACCAAGATAAAGGAAAAGCATGCGATCGGTCAACCCTGTCATTGTCGACAGGGATGCGATAAGCGTGTTCTAGACGCATTCTTCAGCTTCAACGTTGAGGAAGATTGAAGCAAGTGCAAAGGCAAAAAGGGGGGTTCATGCCAGTTAAGGTCGTTCTGGACAACTGGTGTGTTGCGAATAATTTCGACGAACCGCTTTCCGTCTTCGACATTGGCAATCACGATGCGAGCGAGGATGTGGGTGTCTTCTTATCAATAGTTTCCGGTGGCTAGCACCAGTCTTTCTTCTTTTTTTTCATCAATAACATGCTCATTTCAACACGGCGGAGGGGCAGTCGCGCACGAAAAGCAAGCATGATGACCTCTATCGGGATGGTCGTTCAGCTCCTCAAAATTGAAGTGACCTGAAATCTGCATTAGTCTGACAGTGCGTTCACTCATGCAAGCCCACACCATCCCCTGGCGTGGTCAACACAGTGTCCACAATTTTCCTGGTGTCAGGCAGTGCGTGTATTCGTCCATTGGTCGAATCAGTGTCTTCGTGGTGGTGTGTTCGTGTTCTCGTCAAGTATCTGCCTCTAAAGGACCTGTCGCATAACATTCATGTGGTCTTGAGGCAATCGTTCCATGATGTCTTTAGAAATACTCTGGTCTTTGCCAGTGTAAAAAGTCCTGAAAGGCGATAGAACCTATCGTCGTGGGGGAACAAACATAAAGAGATTTTTCATCCCACTTTTCAAACTTCCATTGTTCAAGAACGTAATTAAGTGTCTAATGAGGGAGGAGCTACTGAGTGTAATTGGGAGTTAATCTGGAGGGCTAGCATTATAGGCCCTTTAGTTTGCCAACAGAAAAACTGCCGATATATTAAGTGAACATTATCTATGATGATGGAGTTAAGATATATTGATAGCTGGATCTATCTAGGAGCAGGAATGGCTAGGAATACTCCTGGGATAGAAAGAAAGATGTATGATTAATACTTTGGATCCTCGATTTTGCAAAATTCCCAGATAGCTGCACGACCTTTATGGTCTAGTGGCAGCAGACTTCCCCCGTTGTCGCATTTCAAAGACTTCAACTGTCGCACTACTTTTTCCGATCCCTGAATACTATATCTGTCCTCAGCAAAGATCGACAAGTGATAACCCCCTCCTGGTTGATGTGAGACTACTATGTAGTCCTGCTCACAATGCGAGGGATGTATTGCAACGATATTGCCCTTGACATGACCAAGATATCGTCCTGATGTGAATTCGTGGAACCCAAACCAACCATCCGTTTTGACACAGCGCCATCGAATACCTCCCCACGGATGAGGTTTCTCATGCAAACACGCTTTGCCATCGATGACTGACAGATATTTGCCTGATTCTTGGATACGAATTAAGTACCAGTGGCCAGGAGCAGGTGCAGAGTCGAAAAGCAAGATATCGTCTGGATTTTGAGAATTGTCTGTGGCAGGAGGAGTAGGGCATATAAAAGATGACGTGGATGACATCGTATCGGTAGTGTCGTTTTCACTCAACGGTCTTGGCGACGTATGAAAAGGTAATTGGCTCTGCATCGGTGGAAAATATCGTCAGACAATTGAGAATAGAACGCAGTTTAGTGATAACGTGGAAACGGGACGAGTTTTAATCCTTTGCTACCTCTACTCATTGTCGTCAAGACAATTGACAGTGTGAGCTTTTTGAAAGCCAAGCGATGATTGGCATCAACCGAAAAATACGCGAGTCTGACCATGAAGCTGGGTAGAGTTTATGCCAATGTCGGATTGAGTTTGAAGGCAGGGATGTCGACCGAACCTTACTCCTCATGAGCTGAGTGATTTAAGTCTTACAATTGCTCACAGGGTCTGGGGACTGCACCATGATACGTCATCGTCAGCAAACGTAGCTGGCAAGGGGATTTGACTCAGCCCGCGCTCGCGACCAGATCTGCAATAATGCTCCGACAGGGGACAGCACCAGCGTTTCAAGAGCAGCCAAGTGCTCGCACCTCAAGTCCAGCTCATGAGAATTCCACGCAATGGTAGCCGCAGGCTCCGAAACAGCAAAACCCTGACCATCTAAGGGCTGACTCACTGAGGAAGCGTTCTTATCATCGCCTGGATGAAAATCAGTAGATATTAGCAAAGGTGAAGGAACAAGAGGAAACCACATAGGATCTTCTACCAACGACTATGAAAATGGTGAGAAGTGATAAAATTGGAAGGAAATTGCACAGTTTCATTATGACGGGCCCTTAGCCGGGCCACAAATGCCCTCAGTGCGTTTGCTCGGCTCTTTTGGCTGGCGCTCCTGTCAGTTCTAGCAAATCTAAGAGATACCTCGTATCCACTTACCCGCATTGCGACCAGTTCCATTGAGAGGCTAGAATCTAACCAAGAACCTGGCTGCTCGTCAAGGAACCATCCCCTGCAAGCTGGATTGACATCAGTTACTGTAAGTTCTGCCTTGGTAATTCTAGCGCTCGGTTGGTGGAAGCTTCCCACACACCCTCTTTCTTGTTTTGCTTTCAGCACGTTGCTTTTTAGCTAACGTGACTTTGACGCAACAAACAGCAGCCGCCCCTGAAAAAGCTGGACCCGGAAGTTGAAGCACGCTACGGCAAACGCTTATCTTACGAAACCCAAAGCTATGGTTAGGCCGAAGTGAAGATCACATGCAATTGAGAGAAGTGCTATCCCCCTTCATCGCTGAGCTGCTTATCACGGTTTAGGCGGTCAAAACTATACTGCTTGATAATCCGAGGGAGTGTTCGTCAAGATGACGGCTGTACAAAAGACAACGTCCTGCGCCCGCCCATCCGTTAATGGACAACTCATCGAGTTCTCTGCCACCTTCTCGTATCGGTGATAGAAGTTTCGACAATGAGGGGGATACTTCGTGTCATTGAATTTTATTGACATAGAAGCCTTTCAGGTACTCATCTTTCGTCCCTTATCTTGAGCGACTTCGTACCTCAATGGTACAGGATACAAGGGAAACTTTGATAACACGGAGTCGGATACATACCATCGATATATGACGTGAATACTTCGTCTGCACTCCGTGAAGGCTTCTTCAATCTGCCCTCCATCTTGGCTAACCTCAGTTAGCGTCGTCATGTCTCGTTATCTCAACGACACCAATATGTGGGAGGCCCACCGACATTCATTGGGATCTCTAATGCACTGTGCTTTGGTCACTGAGCGAAGCATAAAGACTCAGTCAACTTTTCATAACCTGACCTCACCTCGGCACGATTCTCATCAATCTCAAGGCTAATGAAGATTGAGCCACGCTCCGCCAGCAAGTCCAGTCACATTACCAAAAACAAAATCGTTCCAATCATTCCCTGTTCTTGCAAAATGCCTTTCACCAAGGTAGGCGCGGAGAACCTGACAAACAAGGACGTGGAATATCTTTATCATCACCTCTTTTTACCAGCCGAGCTTCCAGCTGGAGATGACAATTGCCCCCAGAATGAGAGGCTTCTCATGGGCTTTGTTCATCACTCTTTGGAAAGCTTTCTCATGAAAACTGATCCTGAGGCTGGTGCCGCGATCAAAGCTTGCACAGTCATGATCGAACGTCTTCAGAAATCCAAGAATGCCCATGGGTTTCTGAGCGCGGGCGGCGTGCAAGACGTCTTACAGCGGCTTTGTCTTGAAGGTACGGTCCTTCAACATATCCTCACTCAAATATTGACACATCGAGCAATAGCCCCTTCTGCATTGTTTCACGTGCCAGCTCAGAATAGCGGGGCTTTCGTGTATAAGACTGCTGCCTCAGTTACCTTTGAGACATTCGAGCTATCTCCGTGCAACAAAGCGGTTATGGAAACTCGAGGCCGTCTAGTTCGCCGCTTTCCAGCCAACGCGACCGAGATACCCTACCAGGATCTTGAAGATGAAGCCTTTCAGGCCGCGCTGGCCAAGACCCTGGCAAAGATGAGTCACCAGACTGTCAAGGAGACGAAACATAAAGTCAAGAAGGCCAAGCAAAATCACATCGAAGACAGAGAGACAGTGCATCCACGAATTGTTGTCGATCTACTGCCCGGTATACTCCGTGGTACCGGAGATCAAGTCAGCGTCACTGGCATCAGCAAAAACACCCATGAGGAGGTCATGTGGGGCAATAGCAAGCTCCCATGGAGACGGTCACCGCTCTGGCTTCTCATTCGAGTTGGACTGCAGCTGACCATGGTCCGATGTTCATCTCGAGGTCGGGATGTGTACAAAGAGTTCATGGTATTCATGATGGCAGAAGCGCTTAGTATCTCTACAAAGCATGGTGCTGCAAGCGATGAACTTCATACGATGTTGACCAAGGTTTGCCGCAGACTTTGCAAACTGGACCATCCATGTGACGGCAGGTGGTTGACGCACGTCCGTCACATTCTATCGGAAACATCGCAGTCCCTGGCCCACAGATGGGACCAGATCTGCATGGAAAGCGAAGGGCCTCTGGATCTCAAAGCTATTGAAAAGTTCAAACTGGCCGATAGCATTCAGCTTTCTCTTCCGGAAATAGAGACATTTGTCGCCTCTGTCTCGGCAAGAGAGGAGACAATCGAATCTGCACACTTCAACCCAATTCCACATGTGCGATTACTCGATGACAACCGCCTTCCCACGATTGAAACCGGCGAAAGATATCTATCTTTCAGATTGGCTATGCTAGAATCATGGGTCGCAGCTAATCTCGACTTGTGGTTAGAGCATCATATCGGAGAGGAAGATGCATGTGGAGAACTGAAAGAGCTGATCCAGTCGTACCACCAGGTGGCTAGCCGTCAGTACTCTGGCCGCCCTCAAGGTGCATCAAGGATGCTTCTCACCATCGGCGAACTATGGGTGGCGATGGACAAGGCAGCCGTTCATGCTCTCCCCTCCCTGACACTTTACGAGCCCGAGGTCCCCATCGAGGTATGGCAAGCGCTATTGCTAACCGCTAGGGTTGAAGCAGAGAGACTCCATCGTGTTGAACAATACTTGCTGAACCGCCAACTTGTTGCCCAGGGGGAGGGAAGACCATCCGTATTCAGATCTTACGGCTGCCCACGTTCATTTTCGGTAGAGTATTTCTCTGCCTCTCCGGAGCATCAGCAAGTGAAAGCCAAGATTGAAGCTCAGGCATTGGCCCAAAGGCAAGAGAAGAAGAGGGAACTACGACGACTCAAGGATGAGTATAGCATGTGGATGGAAAAATACCATGGCAGGACGGAGTGTGACGGATACATCCGAGAGGAGGACGGTATCCCAGTCTGGTGCCATTCTTACGCCTGTCTCCGCTGCGGGTATCTGAACAACGCGGACAGCCTCCAGATCGATATGCACGAGTGGCCCTTGCCTCAAGACGACTTTGAGGCCCAATCGACTGTTTTTGAGCTTTCTGTCCCTGCCATCTTCTCGAAATGGCGAGACAGTACCCTGTACGTCATCAACGATGTGCTACGAAGCGAGCAATCCGAAACCCCTCGTCCACAATCATCTCACCCGCTGCGCGACTACCCACCGCTCTATGAGTTCTTTCGAACGGGCAGGGGCTACCGTGTCCATCTACTCTCTGAGACAAAGCCAAACATCATCACTCATCGACGAACATTGTATGTGCATAGTTGTACTGAATCCGATGTTTGTGTCAACAATGGGCTTCGCTACCAGTACTTTGATGGATCTCGAGGCTGGTTCCTTGAGGAATTCCTGCCAACAGAGGGGCTTTCACACCTCTGCACCCTCAGCCTTCCAGGGCGTGCTCACAAGCTGAGACGCTTTCTCATGCGTACTTGGTGTAAGCCAGAAGGAGAAACACCCAACGAGGTGATGGCAAGCCAGTCAGATTGCCCGGAGTACATGTCTCTGTCTGAGTACAAGGCATTGGCCGAACTGCCTTATGGATACAACATCCAGTGGAAGAGCATTTTGAACCAGCTCTCCATGCCGAGGATCGACTTCAATAAAATGGAGACCGCCATTTTTCTGCTTCAAATGAGCCTGCAAGCTGGTCCTAGATCTTCCGTAACCACAAGGTGCACACACACACGGCTTAGCGAGCATGAGTTTGGATGGAAGATACTCGAGAACCTTGTCAAGGGCGTTTCACGCATCCGAAAAAACTGGGAATCCTATACCGCCTTGTGTTCCTTGACCTTCTTGGCGTCCCGGCTCCTATCTCAAGTTCCTAGCGATTTGGTCGGCCCCTTCATCGACCTTATCGATCAGTGCCGTGTTGTCGCCTACCGATGGTTGGCTATCGTGCTTGAAAGAGCGCAGGCAGCTACTGACGAGGCCCAGCGAAGAGGCTTGTTGGAGGCGGTGCTGAGCATTGCGCTCGCATGTGTCGACTCATTCAATGTAGATGATTGTTTTCTGGCCAAGGTCCTAGCAGACTCGGAGCGGGCATCCATCTTGCTTGAATGCTCAGTCATCATCCACAACAATACTCCTGTACAAATTTCGGCTGACGACCCTCTCCAAACTGCCCTATTTGACAGATGGAGACACACCATGCACCGCGCCCGTGGTGTACTTGTTGAACAGAGCGCCCTCGGCAACTCGTGCTTCAATATTGCTGTGAAGCGATGCTGGCCAGCATTTGCTCCTGTCTCCCCTTGGGCGCTCGCTGACAAGACGTGCTATTGGCTGCAGACAACCACCCGGGAAGGTCAGCAGGTGCATCTTGATATTCTCACAGGGGAGTTGCTGGTGAATGGCTTCCCCCTGGCACGCCTTCCGAGAGAGTACGAAAGACATAACAACTACAAAAGACTGTTCGGCGGTCTTGTCTTGAAAGTCATGCCCAGTAACTTACCAGGCATGCGTTTCTGTACCACGCAGCTATTTCGAGGCAACACGGTTCACTTTGGAATGCAGGATCAGGACCTGCTCGTTAGGCTGGAGGCTGGCGGGTCCTATGCAGATTTGATCCCGCTGCGGACATTGAGGGGGCTGCTGCCACACTCGTTTGTCGACGATTATGCCCATTGGTATCATGCCCACACGGGCATCGTGGAATTTCGCCCGCTCAAAGATCCATGGGCTAGGGACTCGAGCAATTGGTTCCTTTCCCGTTCAGGCGAAGTCTGGACGTTGAGACAAGGTGTAAGCACGCGTCTTCTCGCCCCGTGCAGTGGAATGGCCCACTATTTGGCAACAGCATTATCGCCTCTCGAGGACTCGCTTTATCTCCACATGCTCTATGACGAATTCGCTGGCTCTGTTGAAGTCCAAGTACCCCGGTTGCAGCTCGACTTTTTCTTGAAGGCTGGGGAGTCAACCGTCCGGTCCCGACAGTTCCGTGGTATGCACATCGATCCGGACCAGTCGGTGGGGACGCTGGTGGGTTTTACAAGCAAGCTCATTTTGCGTAGTGACTCTGGTTTGCCAGTCAGAGTGTTGATCGTTCCAGAAGGACGTGTACATTTCCAGAGGGCTGGAGATCATGCTACTGCCGCTGTAGCCTATGGAACTGCTCGGCGTGTACAGAATTATCGGATCGATGAACTCCTTCGCCGTCTCGTCGCGAACACGAAGCTTGAGAGCAAGCTTTTTCTTGCCTATGTCCATGCTCTTACGTCCTTCTGTCTTCCAGATCCATTCCTAGGGCGGACAGGAACGGAGGAAGCCATTCGTCTCTTGGGTTCTGCATCTGTCCGAGCGCCCGGTCCACTGTCTACAACAGAGCATGACAGGTTGCAATCAATCGCTTCTCTCTCCCCGGTCCGGGCTTTCTACCCCAAGCACGAGAGAGTTATGCAGCAGGTTTCCTGGTCTTCGGATCTAAGTTTTCTCGCTCAAGACGACCGATTTTACACAATTATGAAGGGGATTATCGACCGATCTGCCGAGGTTAGCTTTCTCTACCCTGATACCGACAGGCCAGGCGAACTCAACCAGAATACGATCGAACTGGTTGAACGAGCTATCCTCAAGAAGGCTCGCCAGTGTGTGTCTGGCTATGGTGCAGAGGACTTCTCTGTTCAGCATGATGTCATCTACCAGTCAAGAGACAATGGGTCTTCAGATCGAGCAGCCCGTGCTGCGGAAATGGCAGTCCGAGCGTACAGCGGCCATGCAAGTCTGCTTAAGTCTGTCTCTGCCGAACTCTCCAATCATTTGTACACGCTCCTGAGCCACGAAGCAATCGTATCTCCGAGAACAGTACCCCCAAAGGATGATCTGCTTTATGACTCAAAGTGGCTCAGCAGCCCTGCGACCTTCTTGTCGGCGTACTGGTGCCAGTTGCACCAGGCATTTCAGAGCAATCAATCATGGCTCAACAGATTCGAATTGATGGTTTGGATAGCGACAGTGGCGTACTCTTCCAAGTACGATCAGCAGGTCACACAGGCACTTCTCTCAATTGCTCTATCTCCGTCAGTCTCTGCTGCTCCTCTGCCCTCTGAGAGCTCGTATGATTTATCCCACGGATACGAAGTTGAACAAACGAGGCTTGGTAGTATCGCCGATTCTGCTGCCATCTCATTCGACAGAACGCCCGCAGCTCGCCTGGTACCACGGCCACATGAGCAGGGCTACCAAATCGTGAACCGCCGCCGTCAAGAATACACGAACAAGAAAAACAATGCAGTCAAACTATTTAAGTCGGAGCTCTCCCTCCAATGGCCTTGTGAACATCCCCACGCACCGTCGGACAGAGATATCGCCCCTTACATCGACACACCAAAAGCAATGAGATCAGTTGTCGGAGAGTGGAGGAATTGGTATGACAATCGCGAATTTCGTGGATATCTAGTGAACTTGATCGAGAGAATTGAAGAGGTGCCGGTGGCCGGAGGCATGGCCAACGGCTCTCTCACGCAGCCAGCTATTCAGCCAACAAGCCAGTCATTGGGGTTTATCTCAGTCGATGACCTCTTGCGTCACAGTCAAGCACCAACAACGCCAACTCGAAGTTCCTTGATCAGTGACCTCCTCGAAGGAAGATCAATAAGCTCTGGAGCGATCACAAAGCTCATTCCTCTCCTCGATTTCCTGGATGATAAGGCCAAGCTAGGCTTTGAACGTCGCTACTTGGGGGAGCTACGACAGAGCCTGGACAGTTTGAAGGATCACATGAGTTGGGAGCTGGCCCAAGATCATGTATCAGCACTACCGATGGTATTCCAAGAGCATCTGGTGCAATGCGAGACGAATGTCAGGTCGATCTATGAGGCACTGTTGGACGCAGTTAATCAGATCCAACAAAGTGTCCCGGCGGCCATCCAGCAAGCGATTCAAAACACCCGTTACAGACCCCGCATCTGCCCCATGTTTTTTCTGGAGCAACTCAACACATCGCGATGGTTGGAGCTCTCCAAAACCTGGCAGGATGCCATTGCACAATACGGACTTGCAATCACTGCTCTTCAACAGGCGAAGCGCTTGGTATCTTTCTGTAAGGATGAAGCGGATCTTGTTCGCGAGCTTGAGAATTCTGGCCATGAGGGCTGGAGGGCCCATGAGTACCCGGAATGGCTCCTTCTGGAGTGCGAAAGCGAGATCATGATCCGACAAGTGCAACAACAGATTGCTCGACAAATGATGCAGCCTCCAGACGATGGTAACATTTCACTACAGTTGAATATGGGGGAGGGCAAGTCTTCTGTCATTGTTCCTATCGTCGTTTCCGCTCAGGGCGATGGCTCACGGCTTGTCCGTGTTGTTGTGGCAAAGCCGCAATCAAAGCAGATGTACCAGATGCTGGTTTCCAAGTTAGCCGGCATGCTTGATCGCCCAGTCTATCAGTTGCCCTTTTCCAGAGACATTCGGCTAGACGAATCTCAAGCAGGAACTATTCACAAGCTTGTCACCAGGTGCATGCGAGAGGGTGGAGTTCTCCTCGTCCAGCCGGAACATCTGTTGTCTTTTCAGCTGATGGAGCTGGAGTGCCATGCCGATCAGAAGAGCCAAGTCGCCGAGAGGATGGTGGAGATTCGTCAATTCTTTCACGAATCCTCAACAGATGTGGTGGATGAGATTGACGAGAACTTGAGCGTCAAGTTCGAGCTGGTCTACACGGTTGGCCAGCAGAGGCCGATCGATCACAGCCCAGATCGATGGAGAGTCATTCAGGAAGTTTTGGGCTTCGTCTTTCGTTTCTGTGCAGAGGCTGAAGGTGAATTCCCACAGTCCCTTGATATCACTGGTCAGTATCCTGGTCGGGTTCCCAGGGTCCGAATTCTTCGCCGCGGTGTTGAAGCGACGATCTTTGAGCGCGTGGCAAGTTTCATATGCGAGACCGGTATGGGCGGATTTCCAATTGCACGCCAGCCTCCAGTTGTCAGGGACGCTGTTTTCCGATACATCACCCAATTGGACTTGCCCGATGTTGAGATCGAGACGGTGAAGAATAGTTCCTTCTGGCATGAGAGCACTATCAGCCATTTGCTACTTCTTCGAGGGCTCTTTGCAGCTGGTGTACTCGCGTTTGCGTTTGTCCAGAAACGTTGGAGAGTCAATTACGGCCTGGATCCAAACAGGAAGACAGGAACGAAACTTGCGGTGCCTTTCCGAGCTAAGGACAATCCGACACCCCGGTCAGAATTCAGTCATCCCGACGTGGTGATTGTCCTCACATGTCTAAGCTACTACTATGGTGGGCTGGATGACGAGGCTCTCTTCACAATATTCAGCCTCCTTGTGCGGTCGGACGATGCGAATCAGGAATACCAGGACTGGGTCAAGACTACTACGATGCCGGACGCATTCAGACACCTCCAGGGGGTCAACCTCAGAGACTACACGCAGTGCAAGTTGGAGATCTTTCCTCACATTCGGTTCTCCAAAGCAGCCATCGACTACTTTCTTTCTCACATGGTCTTTGCGAAGGAGTGTAAAGAGTTTCCGTACAAATTGTCTGCTTCGGGCTGGGACTTGGGCAAGAAGAAGCCTAATGCAACCACAGGATTCAGTGGCACCAATGACTCTCGCTATGTTCTCCCTCTGGATATGAAGCAGCTTGATCTTCCGGAACAGAAGCACACCAACGCATTGGTACTGAATCACCTTCTGAGACCGGAGAACACCATTGCAGTGATGTCTGCGGACATGAAAGGAACAGCACTAGACAGCACTTGTCTCCTCTCCATGGTCGCCGGGATGAGCTCTCGCATCCGCGTCATCCTCGATGTCGGTGCCCAGGTTGTCGATCGCACAAATCTCGAGTTCTGCAAGGAGTGGCTCAAGTGCCACGACAGCGACGACCACACACGCGCTGTCGTATTTTTCGACGACTTTGATAATATCATGGTGCTCAATCGGTCCGGTAAAGTCGAAGAACTTCAAGGCTCGCCCTTTGCGGATCAATTGGACCAGTGCCTTGTGTTTCTCGACGAGGCCCATACAAGAGGCACAGATCTGAGGCTCCCTACCAATTATCGAGCGGCAGTGACATTGGGTGCGAACTTGACGAAGGATAGACTGGTGCAAGGTATGATCTCCCGTCTCCCCCAGCGGGTAAGAGTGATGAGTCTTGTTGCTAACTTGTCTCACAGCATGCATGAGGATGCGGAAGCTCGGAAAAGGGCAGAGTGTGGTGTTCTGCATTCCGAGGGAGATTGAGCAAAAGATCCATCGCCTGACGGGTCGGGTCCAAGCAGGCTCCTTCGACCTAACAGTATCAGATGTTATTTGCTGGGCCATCAGCGAGACCTGCCAGAGCTTACGGCGGGAAGTGCCATTGTGGCTCACCCAAGGCACACGCTTCGATCACCAACGACGCCTGTGGGATGAATTGGATGCTTGTAGCGATCATCCGAGCAGATTTGCACGCGCTCAAAGTTTCAAAGAGGATGAGGCATTATCACTGGACCGGCGTTATAACCCGCAGCAAAGCCACCCAAGTGTTTATTCACTCCTCGACCGCGTCGGGTCTCGCTCTGGCGCGATGATGTATGAACTCTGCCAGCAGTTCGGCCTGGCGGAGCTGCGCACATCTTCACTGCAAGAGGAACAGGAGCGAGAACTCTCACCCGAAGCAGAACAAGAAAGCCAAGTGGAGAGGCCACCCCCAGCGCAGCCGGCAAGACACAGTCTACATGCAGACGTGCGCAAGTTCGTCCAGAGTGGTGTTTTTACAGGATCCATCGCAGCATTTCAACCCGCTTTTGCCACCTTACACCTCACCTCGGCGGCGAAGAATTTCGACGTACGCGAGTTCAAAAACAATGTGTGGGTGACACGGGATTTTTCCAAGGTTGTCGAGGAATCATTTGGCTCTGATAACTACTCGGACTTATTCCAACGCTCCGTGCAGTGGATATTGACGAGCAGAGATGAGGTCCTCAACGAGCGTCTTCTGGTCATTAGCCCATACGAAGCTCAAAAGCTTCTACCGGATATCGAGAAGTCCCAACACGTCTCCCTTCGGCTTTACTCACCGTGGGTCAATCTCGGCTTTGAGTCGCTGGATCATCTCAACCTTTACACCGTCCCCAAACGCAGAATTGTAGCGCCATCCCACGAAGTCTCATTACACCACTCAACGTCTTTTCCGGGCAGCTGTATCTCCCAGCTTACCACGATTACATCCACCTTTGCGATTTTCTTGGACTTGCGTGGAAAGCTGCCGATGGAACCGTCGGCTTCGGGCCCGATGGCTGGATTCCACTCATGCTGCACACGGACACCTGCATCAACAGATCCGGGCTTTCCAAGAGTCCCGTTCCGTTCTTGAAGATTTTATTCGCGAAGATACGACAGGACTGCCAGTCAATCAGAAAAACGCACATGGGGAAGATATTAGAAGGGGTGCGACTGCACGTGGAGGATTGGGCGGAGAGTTGACCTTGAACATGTTCCACACTTTGCGGCTATTTTTCTTTCATTCACTTGATGAAGAGCCCGACCATCATGGGTCGCAATGGCTGAGGATGATGAAAACTGGCCCTTTCATTGTAGTTTAAACCGCCATCCGTCAAGCTTGACGCCTGTGGCAAGGCATCTTGATCAACGTTGTAGGGTATCTGCATGTATCTCTCCACGTCTACTGCGATGTCGCGTTGTGTCAACGCTCGGCCACTGCAACTTCCTTTGCACAAAAAAGAGTTCCAGCACTCAGCGCTAAGAATAATGCTTATATTTCCCTAGATTAGCCGAGCACTCTGGGGCTGAGAGCCTGGAGCGAGGGAAATGTGGGTCAGAACGGATCAAATATCTGGCCGTAGTACCCTCAGGAGCCAGGTGCTGACTAATATTTGTCAAGCAAAGGCGTTCTTGTTGAAACAGCTGTCCTTGTTGAAGCATGTGGTTGGCCCATCCAAGAGACCACTCCTTCTTCGACCGTTGACCAACAACGCAAGTCTAATTAAAGCCGAGGAATTCCACGTAAGTTGAGGAGCCCCTATTCACATCGATCGCGTTAGATCGATCATCCCGTCCTAATGACCTCTCAGGTATGCAGCCATGAAGAAACCTTCCCACCATCTTCTAGATACTCGATAGGTTGCTCAGAGACAAGCAATTTCGGTCCCATCGCCCGCACCGACCTCTTCTTCGCACATTCCATCATCAAGTTACTCATGGGTC
This sequence comes from Fusarium phalaenopsidis, assembly GCF_050370095.1. Taxonomy (NCBI): domain Eukaryota; kingdom Fungi; phylum Ascomycota; class Sordariomycetes; order Hypocreales; family Nectriaceae; genus Fusarium; species Fusarium phalaenopsidis. The sequence goes on along the minus strand of NW_028145420.1, from coordinate 61,915 downwards.
GGGTTTGTAACGCCTCACAGGTCTCAACTCATCAGTCTTGTAGGCCTTATCCAACATGCTTTGCTACGACTTATCACCTATAATCTTGTACTATGGGCTAGGTTCTGGCGATTTATCGGGCCGGTTTTTAGCTCAGTTATGTATTACTTACTGTATTCTGTTATTGTGGCTGATTGCCTCCTCTTACGGATACCTGAAGTCAACAACACTATTCTGTAGGGGCCGAGTGATCGTTTGCTTCCAAGTGCGGGGATTTCAGGCTGATGTATTGATAGATGTTCTCACGATATCGAGGACTGAAACCACAGTTATTTGGTCGGAGGCCTGACTGTGTTGCATATAAAATTGATAGATTTGGCTCTACACTGTCTTGGTAGCCAGACTCGTGCGGCCGTTTTGCCAAACTTGACACTGTCGAAAGGAAAACCACCACTCTATGGTGCCATCCCACTCCACCTTGAACCACGAAATAAGAGTACTACTCAACGTTACCGTAGATAATTTGATTTCCGCAACGTAGGGACATCCCGCCTTGTTGTACCTGAAGCCAAGATACAACCACTGCGATGGGTCTGGTGTAAAAGGTGGACCAAGGTGGTCCAGTCGGACCTGCCCGACGCATGCCTTCATCCCATCCAGGTAGGAAATTAGGAGGCCAAGGACTTCGGATTGCTCATCGTTTTGACCGTAGCATGGGACTATCTCTGCAATCCCTCCAGCACATGCAGAAGACCAAAAGAAACCTTCGAGGTTTCTCGTTATTGGGGGAGTGGATGACGGGGCCGGAAAGTGCGGACGGCGTGATTGTTGAGGGGGCTTAGGAGACTGGGAAATAAGAGCACGGATGCCATAGGGACATTTTTCGAAAAAGAACTGGCCAGGCGCTTTTTCTGGCGTAGCCAAGAGGGTCCATGTATCATAAGTCAGAGATGGCATCGCCCAGGGTCCCAGTAGTATGGTGCGTTTCTTGGTTGTCTCGAAAGCGAGCGCAAGCTCTCGATCGAATCGCTGACGCCTGCGTATCCAAATATCTGAGATGAACTCATCCGTCTGGAAAGGTATGTGGATCCAGACCGAGTAGATAGAGGTCCCATCATAGAATGTCAGGTCGTCATCTCCCGGCTTGTGGGTGTGAAAATTGAAAGGCTCGGGTTTGCAACTGACTGAGTAGCCGGTGGTTCCTTGGAGATTGTACCGGAAGAGATCGATTTGGCGTGGCTGCTGGCTGGCCACCTTGCAGAACTCGTAGGACCAGAGTTGCTGGTCAGGAGACTGCGGTGTAGCCCATGAGGACTTGCCACGCGTACCAGATCGATTCCCATTCCCGTCGCAGCAGGTCAAGTCACGCAATTTGACGGCCTGAAAAAAATAAAAGTCAGTAGTAGCCCTCGATAGCTCGTAGAAGGACAAGACGCACGTCGCCATGTAGTTCCAAGTGACAACTTGGATTTGGTATTCTTAGCATCTTCCACCAAACCCCGCGAACATGCTTGACAGCAGGGGCGACCCCAGAGTCGGTTGCTATCACTTGTAGGATACCATGGTGATTGTGGGATACGTAGATGATGCTTGGTGTTGTCTTGGAGCTGCTCTGCTGGGGTTTGTTTACCAGAGAGCCGACATAAGCCTGACCTTGGAAATTGACAAGACGCTCAGCCAGTGGTGTCAAGAAGTTCACTGTTGGTCTGTTTTGGCTTGGGCCAAGACTCAGAGATCTCGTGACCGAAACGGCATATTCTTGGAGCAGGTAGCCAGTTATACATTGCCGCAATTCAGGTGGCAATGGCCTCGGTAGTTTAAGTCGTGATGCCAGTGTACCCTTGAGCCAGCGGGTCCAGGCCAGTTCCTTGGAAGCAGGGGGCTCAAACTGGAACTGATTGATTCCGAGGCTTCGTTCAAGAGGTGCGGGGGCCAGGAGATGCAAACAGAGAGTGTGGCACCCAACAACGATACCGCTTGGATGATGGCATGAGCTAACGCCGCACGCAAAATACTCGATATGGGATGCATCGTCTGAAAATGCTTTCTTCCTTTGGTATTGAAACGTTGTTGAATATTGTAGACCTGGCCTGACTTGTTTAGATTAGCAAATCACTCGAGGGGTATTTCTGGGAAGATATCGTGCCGCGTACTTGTAATAAAATGGTCACCATTTTCGAAAGCGAAGCAACACAGGCCGCATCGATGGCCCACGCAAAATTTCTGCATTTTCAATAATCCTACAGAGGAAAGAGAGAGTGTATAGAGTGGGATGTTACAAGAGAAACAACTAAGACAGAAAAATAAAAATTGCCCCTCACAACATTAATGCCTGAGGCACTAAGCTTCCGACCAACATGGAATTTACCCCAGTCGCTTGCACCAGTAAATGACTCCCTTGCGGCGATACTCGTAAATAGTCCGCCCGTCACGCTTCTTGGTGACCCACTCATCGTGTTTCGTGGTTCGTGACTTGCCGTGATCCTCAAATGTAATCTCATCCTTGTTGAATCTGTGAGGAATTCGTCTAACCCGCACCTCCACTCTCTCCTCTGTTTTGTTCCTCGCCCTTCTTTTCTCTTTCCCCTTGCTGCCGGGCTCAGCTGGAGAATCAGCTATGCCGTCATCCGAATCTTCATTTTCAGAGTCCTCCACAGGTGGCTGTCCAGCATCTCCCCTCTCGACACCTACACCCAAAGGTTGGTCATATGTGTAGCCTGTCGATGGCTGCCCGGTGAGGTCATACTCCTCAAGGGACATGGGATCTGGAAAGTGTTCATCCTGGCGATATGGAATGTCTTGGCCTGCGTCGTATGCAGATGTAGAAGAGCCTTCCCCATGGTGGTAGTAACCACCACTAGGGTTCATGTAGTCCAACTGGGGCTGTTGAGATGGAACCACGGGTGCTTGTCGCAAGGGTTGGTTGGTTTTGATGAAGTCAATCGTTTTGAGCATTTCCTCATACCCCTCATCTGACACTATGCTGAGGTACTCCTGCTTGTTATCTCGTGCAGATGAGCCGTGCACAGGTTCCAAGCGTTGAGTGTTTTCGGCCGCTACGTACCAAGCTCGGTACTTTAATCCCCAGGCTGTGATAGTGTAGACGCCAAGCAGGTTAGAATCACTGATTGCCCGTTGTGCGGCATTCAAGGCTTGTTCCTCGACATTACTAAGCCCAACACCCTTACGTTTGACTTCAACGAAGAGGAGTGATGACATGTTCCATTGCTCGGGGTTGAAAATATGGATGGTGATGTCGACCCGGCGTCTGGACCCACTGGATTCGTCTGGAGCTTGCTCAGGAATGACGATCCAGTCTTCTTCCAGAGGAAAACGTCTGTTGAGGAAGTAAAACCAGAAGCCAACAGACTTGTATTCAATGTCATGCTGGGCGCGCTGGATGAGGAAATGCTCGGCAGCGTTGAGTTGGGCGGGTGTAGATGTCATTTTGGAAGTAACAGGGTGGGGTTTAAATTATTGATTGAGATGAGAGCTGATTGTGAATGGTAGTTTTGAAATCAAGAGCCCATCAAGGTGCCATCATCAATCTTAATATATACTATCGCTCACAAAAAAATTCTGACATATCTCGACAAAGAAACATTGTAATGCAAGAGAGAACATGTTGTTGCAAGAAAACGCAACACCACGCAGCGGTTGAAGCTAGGGTGTGCTTCATGCGATGAGATTCATGGATGGCGTGTCAGTCTCCCAGTAACGATCTTTTCCCGCTGGTTTAGGTTGAGTGGCTACTAGGTGGGGACCGAAACCGCTTCCTGGAGTCTAGGCCCGCAGCCCATAGACGTAGTACATACCACCCGAGGATGAGCAAGAGTGTAACTGCTCGTCTAGCAGGAGGGCTATGCGCTTGGATTCACTACTCATCGATGAAGGAGCGTCGGAGCTGCATTGGGCAATTCATTGGCTGAGAGTGAGACTCTCATGTCATGCGGACAGCCTCACGTAAGACCCCCGCTTATCTTAAACTAATTAGGCATAGTCCACGGAGAAGAATGGGCCATGGGACCAGGGGCTATGGCTAATAAAGCACCCCACATGGAAGAATTTCAAATTTCCACAATCTAACAATCCAACAATCCAACAATCAATCCACCACTTACTTCCTTTCCAACCCATTCCTTCTTTCTCCTGGATTCCCGATGGAGGGATGCCCACCGCATCTCGGAAATTATGTCTCATTGTTCACAAGGTCAAGATACCTTGCATTTACAAACACGCCTAGAGGACTCGCCAGGGCATATCAAGAGGCAGCCAAGGCAGATGAGACAGCCACAGATAAGATATTTTTGGATACAGGTGGATTTTCGACCTGGTTGCCATACTTCCTGACCAATCGAGCTGTGAAAAGCACGACGCATTTTGAGGGACAGGCTGCTGATCAACAACTATCCGACTCTTTTCACACATGCTCACCCGAAGACCGACAATTAGTAGCTCAACACGTGTCACAGACCATCGCCGCTCCCATTAAGGAGAGATTCCAAGACATATTCGAAAAGACCATCCAACCAAGCCAAGGAAATGACCTCATGGTAGTACCACAGAAAAGGCGTCGTACGTATCCCCCCTTCCTTACTAGTTGTCCATCCTAACACAGTCAGGCATGACAGACCATACCGGCAGCCTGGCGCCTATCTCTCCCAGCCCAGCAGCATTAGCAAATAGCCCAAGCACATCTACTGAGCCATGGCAAAGCAGTAGTCACTTCATCGTGGAAAACCCTCCCATTCTGAAGGTAGCTGCCGTGTTCCCACGATACCTTGCTCAGGCGATCCGGAAATATCAACAAAGCCCAGGGACCCCATGGGTAGCTGCCATCACGATGACCTTTCTCGATGGCTCGTCTTTTGGGAACAAACTGGGGTCCATGATGAGTCTAGAAATCATGAAGAACAAGGTGGAGCGGCTTGCGGACATGTTGTTCGGCGCCGAAATTGAATCGACAGACGAGCATCGGTACCTCATTCTACCCACTGGCCTCAGAGTCCTCTCCACCTCAGATCTTATACTACGAGGCTGTAAACGAGATGTCATCGCAAAGGTATTCGGTGAGGACATCGCCAACGCCATCAAGGCAAGCCTAGCCTTCAAGGAAGAACATGACCAAGGAAACCCTCTCACGGAATGTGTGTCAATGTCAATTTCGCGCCTAAGTAATGATGGAGCCGTCATAAATCTATCACTGGACGAGAGGGAAGGAGTTCGAGTGAAAGCAAAGCTTTATGAATGACACAAGCTCATTGGCCTATCCTAAACATCATTGTCACCTATGCCTCTTTGATGCTTCCGCCCTGTCCACCAAAGATGACTTCGAGGTCTCCAGGCAATGTTGTCCATCCACTGCCTCTGGTATGCTCTTCTATTGCGTCTCGCTCGTTTTTCTTGTACACCGTGACGATGCAATGCTGCCAATATACCTTCTGGCCCTTTCCCTCAACGAGGTGTGGACTTGTCTTGGCGTTCGAGAAGTCGAAGTTTTCTGGGAGTGGTTTAATGTCGAGCAACTATAGACAGGTCAGAGGGTGTCTGGTTGGAACGGGGAAAACGAACCATCGAAATCTGGACGCAAGAGTGACCCGGGTGTAGGGTAGTCTGATGAACAAAAAGTGGTGGTTTCTTGGCGTAGGATATGTCGCTCTCGTGTGTTTTTGGCTATCGTTTGACTGACTAGCTGGAGGCAAAGGTCACGTACTGGATTGTGAGAAGGGTTTCAAATGACATAGTGGCTCGCTTCAATAAAAAAATTAAATAATTTTCGCATTTGGACCTTGACTCACGATTTGGGGGGGAGAGATTCGCGAAAGGACAGACAAATGCTTAGCTGCCTGACAGGGGGAACGTGATCCTTTAGGCAGGAATACCTTGCGGGGGAAACGCATCACTCGCGCGTGAACAGCGATAAAAACCAGATCACGAGGCCTCATTTCAACGGAGACCGGCTTGTGTACTGCATGTGAGGGTGGGGCCACCAATGAGTGCATTTGAGGGATTTGATGATTAAATAATGGGCTACTTGTGGGATTGTGGGATTGTGGGATTGTGGGATTGTGGGATTGTGGGATTGTGAGATTGTGGGATCGATGTAATTGGAGGGTTATCCTGACTCGGCCGATGCGACTTGCCGGGCCCACTTCCTGCTCAGCTTCTCCCATCATCAACGCCGTCTACCTACATGGGTCTCGAGGGTGCACCCTCGCATTAAATTGCTTCGCTACTGAACAAGCAATTAAATCTTGACTGTAGATCAAACGAGTAGAGTTTAGTAATGCTCAACTTGGCTGGGCCTGTTGGCCCGGCCACACTGTTCCGCCCATGGGGGGTGGAGCGCGGTATAGCTTAGCTCATGAGGACTCCCATCTGTGATAATAGCTTCTGCATGGCCAATAGCTCTACCATCATGGCCTGCCCCTGACGGAACAAAGTGACCGATTGCTTCAGGTCAACGCAACGCGAACGAGGGCGTGGCCAACGTGCATGTAACTAGGCTGCGATCTTCTTGCCTTAGACAAAGGGGGCATAATAGGAATAGGTTTCTGACGAGTTTATAGCAGACTGTCGGTCAGTCGTGGCGATGGTGGCTGTGAACTGATGCGTAGAGGGGGTGTACAATTAAAAGTCGTACCGGTGCATAACTAGGCAAGAGCCACTTGTGCGTGTCTCCGTGCCGACCTCTGGCTGATCAGTGAGTGAATGGGTTTGTCCCGGGAAGTTCTTGAGAGACAGTTTGGGTTGAGACAGAGCTGAATGCCATGCAACCAGGCATTAAGCAAGAACGAACCGAGCGAGCAGACACAAAGACTGACCTGCATGCTATAAACTCTCTTCTTGACGAGGTTGCGACAGGATCTAATCCAGTCATATCAGGAATCGGTCCTTGTTGTCTCCTTAGAGCGGCAACATCTTGACCTAGCTCCGTACAGGTTGGCAGGGGCTGCGCTTGGTATCTTTGGCCTGCAGTAGCTGTTCGTTCTTCAAGGCGGACCGGTCAATGGCACGACTGGTGAGGAATAGTGGGGGATGCTGCATGTATAGACTCCAACTCACCTGCTCACTCTAGGCATTGGTCTTCGTCGAAGGAGTGCGTGGCTTACAAGGCTGTTAGACGCCTGGAATGAAAATGAGGCTGATGGCCGACATGCAACTGCAGAAGCGAACTAGTGCGGGCCGGATGAGAGGCCGCATCAGATGGTCTGCGTTACTACGCCGTGTCTTCAATTGAGCAGTGTAATCTAGTTTACCCCTTCCTTTGGTGCTCAGGAGAGCCTTGACACGTATTTGCTGCAGCTGCAGGTCGTTGTGGTGGCCATGTTGGCTGAGCATTGCGACCTACCAGATATTCTCACCCAAGCTACCAGGCTGGATAACTCTTGTCGATATAAAACGCGGGATTGCACCTCCTGGAAGTTGAACAGCAAGACCTCAATCCATTCACGAGGACATTATTCTATAGCCCTGCTTATCGTGTCATCCACTTCCCCATCGTCAGGATATATCCATTACCTAGGTAGGTTTGCGGGCTCTTCCCTCGAGGCTATGAAAACTCTAATGTCCCATCCCAAGCCATGCCAGAAGACTCGAGCTCCACCCCAACCACTTCATCCAGCACATCCGGCAAAGATAGCGGGGGGCAGACCACTTCGCAGACTGGAACAGATGAGAATGGGGGTCAGTCGGGGAATGAAGAGGTACCGGCAAGCTCAATGCCGACATTTAAGACCTACTCAGGGGATGTGTGGGCAAAGGGAACGGAAACTTGACTGTATTGAAGTCCGGCAAGTTCTTGGCCAGGAGCGGTGCCTAGTATATGTGTCGATATCCAATTTGACACCGTACAAATGACCGCTATCATGTCTAAGGTTCCTATGCTCCCCTCTCGTAATGTATGGATCGACTGATCTGTGATTGACTTCACCGGCTGCTGTCTCCACCAGATTGTTTGTCTTACCTGCCTAGCATAGCACCGGGAAAGAGCGACCCTAGAGAAGGCCAGGGTAGTTTGATTTGGGTAGATTAGGTCTATTCGGTGCCCTCATAAGATCCTCAAGGCGCCGGCTGGAGAGGCAAGGTTGTCGAGTATGATGTTAGCCAGACGGAACACCGGCTGACCGAACCTGTCGGCGTTGTTCTATTTGTCATTCTATTTTTACCTCTTTTGGCAATATCATGGATTCCTTAGTCGATGCTATCTTCTTCTCTATACTGTCTTGTGGTCACTTAGGTCCTTTCGTCTACGGCAGGCCCAAATGCTGCGTGTTTGGCTAGGATCCTGGGTAGCTGTTCAGGCTGTCGTCATCGTCATCTCTTTTCTACATGCCGGCTCAAGAGTCCACCTGGGAGGGGTCTGTGGTACGCTACTATACAACAACTGGAGAACAGTTTGTCTCCTTCTCATCGCCGTTTTAGAGGTATCTCGGCCCCATCAGCTTCTGACGTCGTGTCGACACTCTAATAGAAGCAGGCCTTGGCTCTTAGGCCCACAATTGACATGATTCCATGGACGAGTTCCGTGGATTGAGCATCACCAATGGGCAATTGTTACTCTTCTCGTCGAGTGCGGTATCATCATAATTTTTCTGTCGATACCTCGTTACGAGAGCGTCGAAAGAGTTGTCTTTGCCCTTACTTCAATCATGCCTATTTCGAACAACGTGCTGGTGATGGGTGCCGTGTGGGCTCGTTGTTGGATTATCCCTTGGGCGGAGACTTCTTGTGAGAGTCAGTTGAAGATCTGCCGGGTTTTTGCTGTTGTAATATGCGTGGTTGTATTCTCCGGGGCCTTAATGGTCGTCTCAGCATCAGGGTTTTACGTTGGCACAATCTTGACCCAAAGACTGATTTATCTCGTAACCCGGACGCAGTTGACGACCGAAGATTCGCTGGCCGATCAAAAAGATATGATGCCCTTTAACCGCCGCTCAACTAACAACCCACCCGACACTGGATCGCCAACAGGGCCACAGACTATACTGTAGCCTGCCTTGACGGTTCCCGAAGGCTCTCTTCAGCTCCACCTTTGGACTCGCGATATTGGTTGGGTATTCATGGCAATGCAGGGTTTGCCATCCGCTCTTGACGCGATCTCACAACAAGAGCTATATGAAGAAAGTGGATGGGGGTCGAGGGAACTGTCACTACTGCCTTGACTTCACGCTCGACTTGACATTTCAGTGTTGGAGAGGCCTAAGCAAGTATTTGGCGCTTGTACTATTAAATAGCCAACCAATGTTATACACTACCTAGGGCAACCTAAAGGGTCACTGGTTGAAAAAGTCTTGACCGCTGAACATAAAACGGCTAGGCATCTCGCCAGCTGGGCAGTCGACGTAAGTTGGTTGGACTTGTGCTCCGAAAGGCAGTGGGACTTGTACTCCGGATGACAGTTGGACTTCGGTTCCGAAGGGCGGTTGGACTTGTACTCCGAAGGGCGGTTGGACTTGTACTCCGAAGGGCGGTTGGGATTGTACTCCGAAGGGCGGTTGGGATTGTACTCCGGAAGACGGTTGGACTTGGGTTCCGAAAGGCGGTTGGACTTGGGTTTCGAAAGGCGGTTGGGTTTGTACTCCGGCACCACGATTGCCCAACAAACCAGTACACAAATCAGTCCACATTCCGACACGAATGTATCTCATGTGGCCCGACGTATCCCGTGCGCAGATGACGGCTTCCCGGAGGAGGCGGGCATCGAGTTGCCTTTCGACGCCGCCTATGTCCTTGACCATAACGAGGGTTTCTGGGGCCACACCGAGGGATGGGTGAGCGAGAAATCCGTTGGCAAATAAATACTGCACTGCTGTGCACGAATTTGACGTAGGTTTAATATTGTGGAGCCAGCCTATCCAAAAGCTTTCCAACATTTCAAGAAACTTTTTAGCAGCGTCATCGTATTTTTGCATCATGCTGATATATGGAATGCGCTTTTGTAACTCGTCGATACCTGGAATGTGCTCAAACGTAGCTGTGAGGGTTGTACGATTCACCCCAGTGGTTTTTCGCCTTTCCTCAAATATTTAGAATCGTTGGGCAAGGGAGAAAGAAAAATGTATGGGTGACTCACCGTATAGGATCCAAGGTTATCAAAAGGAATAGGACCCCAGGGTGATTGGCCATAGCCAGATCATGATACTTTTGACCGGCTTTTGCGCATAAGTCACAATTCTGTCTTACCAAGGTCTGTTCGTTCTCCAGCTTTGACATATGAGTTTGTAAAAATACTCGCAATGGGTCTGATGCGCCCGGGCCAAAGAAATATTTCTTGAACGCACGGCTCAATAGGTGATATTGGACGAGACATAGCCGACGCTTGATGGTGTCGATCTTAGGTTCTGTTGACGATGAATGGATTTGACTGTAAATCGCACATGCCGGGTTGCATCCCGCAGGCATACCGTCGAAAAATTTATGCGGATAGTCTCTCCATTCGTTAACCACAGCAGAAATCTCTGCATCCTCGCAAAGGGGCCAGGCGCGCCTGACAGCCTCGGACTCGCTGACCACGCTCCAGTTCTCGTGGCTCAGAGGCGCCGGATGTGAAGCGTTGACAGTCTAGGCAAAGGCTTAGCATAAGCTTGACTTGTGCAAGGGAACGTGTTCAACCTCGAGCACAGGGTCGCCGGACCCTTGGTTGGGGAGAGCACCTGGTGCTGGGGCGTTAGCACCCGACGTGGAATTCTCCGGACTCATTCTCGATCAGGTACATTGGATGTTGGCGGGGGTAAGTTTTGGGGCTGTCAGTGGACACTGTGCAGGCTGAAGATGATGAGGAAAGGGAGAAAAGGAGAGAGATGTGGTTCGTGATGAGGTAGAAATAGTGGATCGGTGTGTCGCGAAGGCGAGAAAAAGTGGATCGGTGTGTCGGCTGGTGGGTCAAACAGTGGGATTTTCGCTTGTTGTCTCCAGCCGCAATGTCCGAGCGTCATGTGCTGGACTCCGGAAGATCTAACGGCCCGAGACATTTTTGCTGAGCCGCGATCTCATTGAGCCTAGTCATTGTGGGGACGCAACCTCGGCAGAATCCTCACCAACGCCTCAGATCCGGCACTGAATCACACGTTGTTGCTAGCTGGTTCCGCTTCCCTACGATCTAAAATGGATATGGTTCAGGTGACAAACCTGGATAAATGTGATAAAAAGCAAATGCAGGAGGACCTGGGCTCACCCAGCGACTTGCAGCCGATTGAACAACAGGAAGAGAATGGTCTGCGTTATTATGCAATGTCCCAGAAACATGAAAACATTATCGAGTTGTTTCAACGTCATGCTGTGCGTCGGAAAGTCCTGATACAGAACCTCTGCTGATTATGCGATCAGGATATTGCTCTCCAGAAGAGAGTCAAAGCAGCTGGGCAATATGTATGCGTTGACGTGAAGCACCCTTTCCGGCTTTCGGTAGGAGCCAACCTTTCCGCCCAGCCTGGTCAACTTCTGGTGCTGCTTCCGCTGTACGAAGAGGCCTTTTGTGTTCAGTACAGGTCCCCAAAGTCCGGCGAATGGAGGGAGTTGCCATGGGAACCAGGGACGTATGTTAGTATTACAGGGGGCAGCGCGGTACGCGTCACCTCTGGGGGGGCCGTCTATGGCTTGTCAATTCTTTTTATCTGGAGAGCCACACCGAGCAATCCCACTTAAATTGAGTCGTGGCAAGGTTCAACGTTGATGGAATGGCCCTGCTTTGATTGACGTATGCCATCCAATGCAGCATTCAATACATTTGCAGTCTCTTCGCCCAACCCCCCTGGTATCTCGCGACTGTGCCTTCTTACACTGGGCTGCTGGTCCCTGAAGCACCCGGACACTGGTGTGGCTAACGACATGCGTCGTTTGGCACGCATGCTGACGGTGAGCGCTGGGAGCTTGGCGTAGAGGAAGCAAATCAGGCCAGTCCTGGGCTTCATTCGTGCAAACCTGGGCCAGGCTCGCCCTGCCACGCTCCATTCATAGGTCTGGCCGGCCATTCCTTGCTTCTTTGGCAGTCCTGCGCACTGTGTACAGCATCTACCGCCGATGTACCAGCTGCGACGAACGAAACCCCTTGCCCCTAGTGAGCAGATCGACGGCAGCCACTGGGCAGCCACAACTAGTCCTGGAAAGATCGAGATTACAGGGCCATACAGGGGCTCTTCTATTGCGGGCAGTGTGCTGGCCAGGGGCGTAGATCAGTAGGCTGGATCGGGGACATGAGGACCGACAGGTGGGAGCCCGGCCCAGACCAACGGCCAAGCAGTGTCGGCGCCAACCGTGGGCGTCTGACCCGTATCGCGTTCCACCATTCGCAAGAGAAGTGCAAGAATATTGGGAAGTGAACGGTCTTACGTTTGAGATATTCTGGTCGAAGGACAAACACTTGATAACAGCCCTTGAGAGCTGCTCAAAGGTGAGAGTTATGGCTGGCCCAATGCTGGTGTCATGCCGCAAGGAATTATTGCTTTCAATCCTGATATGCAACAGACCGCACCGGCATAGTCGCGAAGAAGCGGTGTTTGGCAAGAAGCAAGGCAACCTGTTCATCAACATCCCGTTTCAACATGAATTAACACGGTTCACCTTCGATCCAACGTGAGCTACATAACAAGTCCTTATACGGCACACTGCCGATTTCCACTTAACCTGGAGTTGCCAGATGAGAACTGACCTTAACAGGCCATCATGGGACTTACAAAGCCAGTTGTTTCTATCTGCTTCTAACACAGGCCCTGTCCTGGACATGATTGCGTCGGTTCTGCTATTTTCTAGGCTCAATGCCAACACGGCAAGGTCAGCTCCCTCCATAGGGTCGCTCGGGAAGGTCTCTTTATGGAAGGTCACCGCTTCTACCGCCTTCTTCCGATAATTCGTAAAGGTCCAAGCAGCAATAGAGCTCTGTTTTCCTGTGTCAGCGCTCCTGATAATAGGTAACGGTCAAGGCGAGGGGCGGTATATACCGGCAATGATCCTCTCTTCCCAGACGCCATATTGATAGTCAATGAGTCCATAACATTCAATCCCATCACATAGACGTATTAACTCGTCCCCCATCTTCTTGATCATAGCCTTAGATAAGAGGTGTTGTGATCTCAGAGGCTGCCGGGACGAAGTCATCGTCTCGATCTGCATCTGACTTGATTCGATCTTCGCGAAGATTGTCGTCGTCAAGATTAAGACCTCAAGGAACCTGGTTAGCTATACCATTCTTTCATCAGAGTTCTACATCCACCCTTGCTTCAGGGGAATCGCAATAATACATACCAAGCTCGACTACGTCAGACAAGAACTTGCTGGTGATTTTTAGCAAGCCCTCGGATGCACTTTCGAGTGATCCATTCGAGGTATCCCGGCATATGGTCCCTAACTGTTGCTGATAGCAGATCAAACCCCCCTCGAGCGTACCGTCGGGACAATCGTAATCATCCGTCGTGGAAACAAGCGCACTCGCGGTCGCGCTAATGACCGACATGTTGCTCGTGTTGTTCATTGCACCGTTCTGCTGGCCTTGCATCGATTGTTGTTGTCTTGGGTCACCTGCGCTTCCTGTCTCGAATCCGGCGTGTGTTGAGGCGATGTCTGGTGTCACCATCACCGTTTCAGGTCGTCGCGACCCGAGTTGCTGCGCATCGTAGGCGGGGTTCTGCACGTTCCCATGAGCAACGTTGTGCATCATCATTGGGGACGTATTATAGCCTCCAAAGTCCTGAATTTGCTGGTGCAAATCCTGCCCATACTCGGAGACACAGGTCGGGGCGGCGGCAGGCATGTTTGCTGTTGGGAAAGATGTGCCAGGTTCCTGAAAGTAGCTGTCGTAGTTTCCTGCGCCTCCCATCCCTCGCGCGAAAGATGATGAAACAAGGGACTCCGGGCGAGGTCTGTGGCCAGAGATTCCAGCCAGCGAGCGACACTGCTGGGAAAGAACTGGCAATTCATTCTGCCTGCTCAATCGATCTGACTTGCCCATCATCAGAAGGCTAAGTCGGAGCAAGAAGACCTGGTGTTGTGGAATCCCTTGGCGGGCTGAAATGCCTCAGTAAATCAATAAAAAAAAATACTCAAGACTAGTATGTGATGGCAACAGTTTCGTGTCTAAACAATATGCTAGGCTTGTGGCGAGCTATAATAATCTACAACAGATGGCCTGTGGAGGGGGGAATCGGATCGCGGGGTAACGTCCCTTAAGCAGGACGTAGGCCTCTCCCGGGGACTCGGTTGTGTTCAGCGACGGGAGCAGTGAATGTGCATGAGCGAAAGGAAGCATGCCAGACATGGCCCGCTCATCCAGCGTTTGGGAAAAAGAAGCCAACTTGGAAGTCTGCCGGCCAAGCTCTCGACAAGCGGAAACGTGACACGAATTGAGGTCTCTAGCCCAAGCTCAAGCAGTGCTTCGCTAGGCGATGTCATTATGCGTATCATGCGCTGCAGAATCGAAATCTTTCCCCGTTCGAAAAGTGTTGCAGGGTCGACAGCAACAGGCCATCCTGCCCTAGTTGCCCCATTCTTGTCGTGGTGGGGGAGGGGATGTACCCTGGGGCATGTCCACTACGGCCACAGCTCCCCGACACCAGGCCTACGGCTGAGAAAACTTTCAGTAACCCGCTCATTGAGCCGACCAGTTTGTCTTCTCTCCTCGCGCCTCCTAGGCCGGGGGCCGAGGCGTTGGTGGGCCGCCTTCTCAAGCGCATCAAACTCTGAGTAGTGGTGAGTTTTACCTTTTCGCCTCCGTAGTAAGCGGACATGAAAAGTGGATCGGTGCTTCTGAGGTGGGTCCAAGAGTGGATCGGTGCTTGTGAAGTGGGTATAACAGCAGATCGGGAAAAGATGGGAGGCGGGTAAGACACCCCTGCATGCCGAGCAGTCAGCTCGTACCCTGGGACAGGCGTGTCGGGTCCTAAACTCCACCGTCATCAATCCCTGCTCTTAGTGATCAATTCGGGGCGTAAACAAAGAGCGAGATGCCAGGCTTATCTGGAAGGATATCCCGTCATTCCACCCAGTAACACGTTAGCCGACGCACAGATTATTGACCAAGTCTGAGCTGAAGCATGGCATATCACGTGATCGCGCGTTGAGGCATGGAAGATTTGTCTTGGTTCCAACTAGCGTCTTCGGTTTCGCAGAGCTCCGGCCATTCTAAGCCACGCTGATCTGGCTGGGATCGCCATCTCACGGCCCCGCCAGCGCCCACCCCCTTGTTGTGCCCACTCGTCGCGTCTGGAAGTTATCAATAGAGTGGGGCCCGACGTAAGACCACGGCCCCGCGGGGGCCCAAAAAGCAAACCGTTCTCGAAAGGGCCGCGGCACAGGTGCTTGTGGTTGGGGGCTGACCTGCTGACGCGCTTCCAAATATTCCCTGTCCCTCCATCAACAGTCGACGCTCTACGCCAGCTTTTATTTCAGAGTCGCCAGTCCTTTCCCAACTTATTACACCGTTACCGAGCACGTCCCATTATCTTTAACCCTTTGCGATCATTGATATCTTTTCTTTCACTCCCAGTACGAATCGCGAGCGCAAGCTCTTTCCCTCCCGAGCACCATAATGGATGCACTGAAGAACCTTTCCACAAACGTCCCAGACTGGCTCAAGCGTCTTGACAACCTCAGCGGCCAGATAGATCGTCGTCAGGCCGAACTGGCCGCCATCGCTGCTGCCGAGGGCAAGAATGCAGAGACAAAGTCCCTCCGGAGCAAGGGATCGACTGAATCTCTCAAGCCCAAGGATGACCTTCCTGTAGTTCATGCCGAACCCCCCGCTGGGGATGCCATTCTCGAAGACCCTACCAACGCGGAGCAGCCCTCAGAAACTCACGCAGAGCCTCCGAAGCACACACCGAGCCCCGAATCCATCCAGCAGCAGCAAGAACTCATCAAGGCAGCGCGGGCCCGGGCACGAGCCCGGGTCGGGAGGGGGCCCAAGTCACCGTCCATGATGTCGAACGAAGATGCCCCTCAGCCATATAGAACACGCAGCTCGACGATTGTGTTTTATGATAGCTATGTACAAGGGTTCTTTGACGAACTTGTGAGGTTTGTCTCGTCAAGCCGAAACCTGATGCGCAAGGCCAAGATGGCCGCCCGAGTTGCCCAGATCAAGAAGCTCGCTGAGCAGGATGTGCCAGAGGATGGAAGCAATGGCGAGGACGATCTCCCCTCATTGCGATATATGAGCAGCAGACGATTCGGTCCCATGTCAATATCCCAAAACGGTTCCAACAGTGGACCACCCGATGTATACGACAACCTGGATAAGGGTCTTGAGTTTGTGCAAATCATGTGCGAGCATGGCGCCCACCAGTTCCTCCGCGACGGAGACTGCAACGACGAGATCTCCAAAGTTCAGAAGCGACTCGCCGAGGTCCTAGAGAAGGCCAATAAGGAGATGGAGCGTGTGCAACGTGAGGAGCCTGAGCTCGCAAAGGAGACAGGTGAGATGGGCAAGGTCCGCACGAGAAGGCCCATCACCATGCGCCGGGATATGAGTGTTGGCCTCAAGGGAGGCAGCCCGACACCTACCAAGGAGGAGAACAAGCTGGAGCCCGCCAAGGAGGAGCCAGGCAAGATAGAAGCTGCCGAGCCAGCCCAAATGGATCTTTCAGCGCCGCTAGCAGTGGATCCAGATATCATGGAGGCCGACGAGGGTATCGGCATGGAGATCCCCAAGCTACAATATCGATCGACCCGGGCGATGCGGAACCGTGGACCATAGAATGGCTAGCAATAGCCGCCGAGGTGCTGGGAGAGGCTGTCTTTTGTGACTATTAAACCCATGTATAATACCCGTATCTAGTTATTTCCTTTTTAGTCGGATTGTTTGAATGGTGTCGATGGATAAATTGTTCTTCATTCTTTCGGAATACTGCCCTGGATAGGGTGCTGAGCACATCTAGCTGTGCTGGAAATGCTGACACCAGGATGGCTTTGGAGCTGCGGTGTGTTTTTCATCTTTGCTATTTCCCATCCTATCTTTCTTCCCCTGAATCTAAAAGTATCTATTCAATCGTAAATTTCCGCGGCAATTGCTTCGTCTAGTGGACGATGATTCATCTTGTATCCTGTCTCGTCGATGTGTTGGGCGAGGGCAGATTCACCCAAGGAGCGACTGGCGCAATTATTGAAGCTTCCTCAACGCTCATAAATGACAAAACACGCATGAGATCACAGGGACGAGTATATTGGTCTTCCAGGCCTCTTCGTGGCTGTGTGCTACCGCCTGCACCAAAGCGGACAGCCATTTCAGTTGGACAGAGTTCCTTGTACACGGCGCCATACTCTCGCGAGTCTTGAACTGGGCTCCCCTGGAGCGATGCGCGTCATTGCTTGTCAGCCGTATGACTTGCAGTACGAAGCAGCTGCATGCGGACCCTTGCTTCTCCAACCCGAGAAAAGGCACAGATATGACGTGCCGAGAGAGCCCACTCCTCATTTCCTACTCTGTCATGACTGCGGTTCATGTTCCGCCTGGGTCGGTGGTCCCGCAGTGATGTCCCCTTGGGATTGGGACCAGGGGGCTTGCGGGCCACAACGAGTCATTGCCTCCAATGCCGAGCCACCGCGGTCCCATCGTCGATGCAAATGAGCGGCACACGCGCTTCATTCGATTCCTTTCCCGGCACAGTCGCGTCCAAAGTAGTAGTGTCTGACCCCTGCACGTACATGTGCGTTGATCCAACGTCCCCGCGAGGCATGTAGTGGAGCAGGAGAGAACAACGCGAGCCAGACTAACATGGCTTGCCACTTGCTGGTTTAACACCACCCGCACCAGCGCTATCTTAGCAGGGTCGCGCCATCTACGGGTCAGTGAGGGTAGATGATGACAAGCCAACAGGGAGTGCGATGAATAGGCAGTCGCAGTGCAAGTGTTCATCATGATCAAGAGCCAAATTCCCAGATGGTGACACAAGGAAGAGAACAGCCTGATGTTCAATTGGCCTATTACAAGGCTGTCCTGGTGCAAAGACAAATGGGAAGCAAGATAGAGCAAGACTCAGAGCAGGGTACCAGACTCACCTGAGCATCCCACCACTTTCCAGGCTCATTAGCCGACACACAGGTCGCCAGTGTGGGCGGTATCACTTCACGCCTTTGCTTGATCCGGCCGAGCTTCAGTTCGTTGATAATCGGCTGACATTAAGAACGCCATTCAATCTTGAAGCTGTTGGACCGGCGATAAGCATTGCCATCCCAGTCGCGACGCATGACACCTGATGGATCCAAGCTCGGAATTGCTGCACCTCGCCGCACATGGTGGCATGGCCAGACGCTGTGTCGGCTCGAACCCAGGGCATGGAATCGTGGGGGTCGGGATGAGAAGGTACCAGAGGGCAAAATCAGCACGCTAATGCAGTCGCTGTGGGTTATTTGATTGCTTGCTTTTCCTTGCCGGAACTGTGAAGCCGCTCGTTAGTGTCAGCAGGAAAGTTTTCATGCTGAATCACAGGGGGGCTATTCTTCGATGTGCGACAGGGGTGCTAAGAGCAGCGCGGAACATTCAAGGACATCTCACGCAGCAGGGACATCGATCTATAAATACAACCTCTCCTCCCTCAAGAATATTGACAAAGTTTCATGCTACATTGAGTGTGCCTTTTTATCTGAAACATGAACCACCACATAGCACTCACAACACGCCGTCTTCCTAGTTTCCAGAGCCTCCTTAACCCGCCGCAAGACTCAGAGGATGCCGGAAGCACTTGTGCAAATTCTGAATATGAATCCCCCAATGCCCACTCATGTTCGAACAGGGATAGCAAACCCACCGCGAATACGCCATCAATATCTGAGCCACGATCAACTGTGCAACTTTCCGGACCGGGTGAGCCTATGTCAACAATTCCAACAGCGCCAGTTGGTTCCACGCCCTCCCCCGGTGGCTCTTCGTTGGCGAAAAGCTCCCAAGTCAAGAACCGTCCATTCCCTGCTATCAATGACCCAAGGCGCACACCGGGCCCGGAACAATCCCGGCAAATTCCAAGTCGCTACCGTCTGCCACCGCCAACTCCAGGGCCAGGTCCCCGTCAGCCAGCCCTCAAATCCAATGTCTCTTCGGCAGAGGCATCATACGAACACCAGGTCCTCGAAAATGCGAGACTACGATCGATGGACTCCCAACTTGCCATTGATGCTGCCAGGAGCTCTCCCGTACTAAAATCGACTGCTGCAACATCGCACTCTCAGCCGTCCATGGCGTCTCCCGAGACGCACATCCCTTCACCGTATGCTGCAATCTCGCCCCAAGACGTCCAGGGGATTCAAGATCCATCCGCACATCTCCCGGATATGCAGTCATATCTAGGCACGCCTCCATCGGAAAATGTAGCACCGCCCCGGCACGAGGAACTTTTTCAAGCACCTAAAGAACAATATTTCATGACCCTCCCAGGAAGCAACGATCGAATATCCGTCCCGGTGGATGACCGGGGGTCGAAGAAGGCGCAAGAAAGGAGGAAACGAAATGCTGTATCATCAAGAAACTCTCGAGAGAAGAAGAAAAACCAACAGGAACAGCTGTCCGAGGCGGTGAAACAGCTTCAGATGGAGATGAAGGGAATGGAAGAGCGTGTGTGGAAGATGGAAAAGGAACAAAACTCGTGTCGGGAGTTCATCAGGAACCTCATCATGCAAGCGCCATGGCTAAGCCATTCGGTTCAAGCACCGGATTTTCTGCCCCAGACGAGCAACACTGTTATAAGAATGGATGACTTCGCGGCAAGGCCCCAAAGCTATGGAGGCGGAAGTTCACTGGGCGAACAACTGTCAAAACGCCGCCGAACCAACCAAAGTCCCCGGGTTCTCGACACCCGCATACGGAGCTTTCGTCAATCCACCCACCGGTATCGGGTCTGAATTGCCACCCAAACAAAACCTGCAGAATACTTCGACAAGGTGGGTTATGTCTCAGAGCGCTGGGGTATCGTCCCCATCAACTATGGTGGCGAGTGTTCGGTAGAACTGAGCTATTGGAGAAGTTGTGGACATTTTTGAAACATTTCACCTACTCGGCCCCTGAAGGAAAGGGGTAGGACGGTTTGTGGCAATCTTGAGAATGCACGGGTCGGCCTTACTCAGACGATTAGTGTTTACTTTGCGTCAACTATTCAACTTGCACTCGTGGATTTCACGAAACTGCCTCTGAATTTGGTGTGTCCAACAGATGGAGTTCTCGTGGCATATGGTTTGCATCGAATGTTGAGTGTATTCAAGACCAGGGCTTTTGTGATGGTTGATGTTCTTTGGGGGACAACCCAGATGCCCTAGTTTAATGTTGATAGCTGAGGGCAACATTGCCATTCTTAAAAAAGAGTGCCACGTCTGACAATGGGCAATGCAGCTTCTGTGGCCGAGTCAAGCCAGGTTCTATATAACGAATTGGCCGCAGGTGTACTACATATGTTCCAAATCATTTTAGGAGCCCGTGTCTTGAGTGACTCCTGTCGGTGCGCATGGTATAGGGTATGGGTGGAGTGATATCTGACGTTCTGGATCGTGAGGGGCGATCAATTGAAGGGATACTGTGGAACGAGTCTAGGCTAGTCGGTTTCTTAGATGACAGATATATCGAAGATTAAATACACACAAGTTGCTGGAGTGGGGCAAGTTCATGCTGGACAGTGGTGTTGACAAGACGAGTAGCTCCAAAACAATACGATGGAAGAAGGTGGAGAAGGTGAAGGTGGTAACGATGATGGTAGCCAAGTCAAGAAAATATCATCTTCCCACGATATTGAGCCGTCTGATTCCTCAAAACCACGCCCCAAACGCCGTAGAGCTTTGAGGTAGCCGAATCAGGGAACGTGACGCTGACGATGTCTAGGGCGCCTGAGTCATACCAGCAGTTCTATTGTCATATGACATGTCAAAGCTGTGTTGAGTGCCGGTTCCCATGCTCATTGTCTGATAAAGCGGAGGGCCCGACGTGATGAAATATGAGATGCTCTCATCTCCAACCCTATAGGGCAACCACTCTCCCGATCTGCTTCTCGACGGGGATGACGCAACAATGTCTGGGTCACTGCAGACAGACTCCTGAGAGGGCTCAGATGTTTCGGGTTGTACTACACTTGCATGGTCAGGGTTTGTAGTGCGGGAGGGATATTTCGGAAGCTTAGGGAACTGGAGGCTGGGATCAAATGACAGTAGGGTGATGGGCCTCAGTTGGCCAGGAGCTAGTTCAGGGGAGTAGACGAGAATTCTCTCATCCATGGCCTATTCGGCGCTGCTAGTACTCTGTGATGTGCTGATGATCTCGTGAAGCTGATCCAAGGCATCATCGGGTTGAGAGGAGCTTGGTTTCCCTGGCCACAACTTTACTGTCTGTTTCTGCTCCACAATATCCACTTCTGGGCGTACTCTGAGCTGCAAAAACTTTTCGGTGCTGCTTTCTTCGTATACAAGATCCACGAATGCGTCGCAAGATGGGTTATAGGTATGGAGTGGACACCGTGAAAGGGTGTAGATAGTGGCATCGCTTTGATTGTCGCCGACGTGGATGTTCTCAAAGTGGCGTATCTGGCCCCACCCTCTCTTTTGGTGTGACCCAGGCTGGTGGCTTGTCAGTGTCGTGTTCAGCCATGACTGGACCTGGTCACCAACAAAACCACAACCCAAACTCCACGCAGAACCGCAGCGTCGTCATTTAGGCTCCGCTGCCATCAATACCTTCATAAAAACCGATCCTCCTCTCCGAAAGTGTCGGCCTCACTTGCGGTTACGGAGTGGTCCAAAGAGCCTCTTTTGTGGTCTGAAAACAGAGCCAAACCGGGGAGGATGAATACGGGGGCGCAGAACAGCGGAATGAAGACCTTGATGGCGCATAACGGGGTGACGAGTCAAAGGCAACTGTGACAAGCTCGCGACTAGAAGGGACTCGTATAACAAACGGATGTATCGTGTGCCGACTCTGTTGACTGTATCTCAGCGCCGCAGAAAGAATACCAAAGGGTGCAGGTAGCTAGGCGGTGTCATCTCTGGTATAGCAGTAGCTCTCCAAGGGGGCCGGGACCACAGGGTAAGGTCATTTCGTCGAACATTGAAAACGTTAAATATTCTAACCAGCCAACACTTCTAATACCCGACACCCGTATAACGAGGCAGCACCCATAAAAATCTGCCCATAAGCAGCTAGACCTATTCCTCACTGGCCGTTTGCCTCATACTCCATCCATTCAAAACATCCTACAACCGATACGATACATCTTTCGGCGGGTCAGAGTTGAGTTCCGCAAGCTGGGGCGGATAAGACTTCTGCCTCGGAGTGCTGGCTTGGCCGGGTCCTGAGGCATAAGTATGGACGAGGCTCCCAAATTCCCATAAATATATTGCTTCCAGATAGAGCGAGATAAGACTAGATTGGGAGGGTTCTTCGTCGCCCATACCCAGCGGAAATTTACGAAATAGGTGACCGAACGTTCTCAAGGTGAAGAACAATGCATCGATAGATAATTCGTCAAGGCCCGGGTTCGTATAACCGGTACTGGGCTGGTTGTAGCTCTGCGGCTCGATAAGTGCTTTTGACGTTGTGGGCTTCGGTCGCTCATTTTGCGGGCACTCCTTAAGACCGTAGGAAGTCTGGATGCGCTCTACGCGTTGCTGGGGCGTGAGGGTAGATTTCGAAGGCAAGGGTAGGGTGGATTCAGCATCCTCGAGCAGCGTCAGAATAAAACCCGAGGTGCCCAACCGCTCAAGGTTTTTGATATCGCCTTCGGGGTTGATGGGGCGTTGGGTAGCGGCTTGGTGGGCGTGCAAATCTCTAGCAACGGCCAGGTTACTTCGTAGTTGGAAGGAGAAGGTGATGGTCGGCTCGGCATCGTTGGACCTCGGAGCGGGAACCTCTGCGAAGAGCAGGCTGTGGAGAGACCGGCTGATTTCTTCTTCCCGTGTGTCGGTGGTCGTTTGCGAGGCTGCGAGGCATTTCCACAGCAGTTGCGTCTGGTGTTGACCATGGTGGCTCTGGTGATCAAAGGGGGCGCGTGGTGGGCTAGATGGTGCAGAGAGGAGAGGTGGCTCAAAGTTGTGCTTCAAGTGTTTGGCATCTGGAAGTACACTGGATGCTGATGTAAGCCAGAGTCCGTAGGCCATTGGGACATGGTTACCAAGCCCGGCGTTCCCATTCCGGCCGGTGCGCGTGTCGCACACGAAAAGCAAGCATGATGACCTCTGTCGAGATGGTCGTTCAGCTCCTCGGCCCAGAAGCAAGCATAAAATTGGAACCTGCATTAGTCCGACCGTGCGTTCACCCATGCAAGTCCACCATTAGACCCTTTCGCCTGGCGTGGTCAACACAGTGTCCAACACAGTGTCGAGAATCTTCCAGGAGGGGGTCCATGATTGATCAACGCCAGGATGGGATTGCATCTACTAGCAGCAAGCCCACCCCGGTGTGTCAGGTAGGATTGACAGACATGCACCCAGGCGATCCCGGATGGCCCCCGCCTCCTGGTGGAGAGTCACATCAGCGGATCGACGCCACTTCATCGATGCTCAGAGATGGGCCCTGGCAATCACGGATGTTGAGGGGATCCTTCCTCCAAGTCTCATGTTCAACGCAATATTGCCACAGTAGCACAGCTTCATTGAGGATATCTCCATATCATCGACTCCTGGGCTTCGGGAACCCCCTCGTAATGTGGCTGCATCCTTTTTGTATGTTGCGTAGGCTATAGAACTTGGATGTTTCTGGGGGAGGGTCCGCCCACTCTGTAGAGGCGGAGGCACGGGGGTGGAAGGCAGGATTGCGAAGGGGAAGTCGTCAGAGAGGCCGCTGTCGGGCTGGCTCAAGGTGGCACGCCCGAGGTATAACTGGGCGGTTTCTTATCACCGAAGCACGCTCGACACGGCTGTCGATTGACTGGTCCGAACAAGGCTAGTAGCGCAACTAATCTCTGATGCTTGCCTGTGCCTTTCCCGCCGACAACCCCTGCCTATGTCTTTCTCACCATCTCTACACTGGCAATCGGATAAAGTTCAGCCCCGATGTCCATAAATCCAGGCTTTCGCTGTGGGGCGCCACCTTTTGATTTCCCTTCCCCCTCCAATACATCCTCTCTTACACACCCGTCCGCAATATATTTTGAGCAGGCCACAAGCCTGTTCTTGCGCGCCAAAGCTCAGTCATTCTTGTTGGCCATCACTCACCATCATCCAGACAGACTTGAGAGTTCTGTAGCTCTACTTACCATCCTTCTATTATGGGACGTTACTTTTGGTCAGATCAAGAAGACAACCGCTTGAGGGAGCTTGTCCAGGCTTGCAACGCTCCCGACTGGAATTGTATCGCCCAGGAGATCGGTTCAAGGACGGCCAGACAATGCCGTGAGCGACATAAGAATTTCTTGGAGCCCAACCTTAACAAAAAAGACATCACTCCGGAAGAAGGTGCCAGGATTGAACAACTTGTGGAGGAGATGGGAAAGAATTGGGCCGATGTCGCTCGCCGCCTCGGTAGCCGCCGCACCGGCAATGCTGTCAAGAACTGGTGGCATAAAAATCAGAATCGCCTCAAGAGACTGGCTAGTCAACAGCATTTGGCGACGGACTATGAAGACCGCTACAACCAGAACAGCCCCGGACTCTTTACGACGACACAATGTCTTCCTCTCCCCCGGGCACAGCCACCTCCTACCTTGCCCCTAGACCATCGTCACCCCGTCCATCCGATCGAAGCTCGTCTTTCATTGTCCTGCTCCTCCAAGCCCGCCGAGTCTGACGCTGGATCTCCCTACACCACGTCGCCTGCGCGTCATCCTCTCGTCCTGTACGAATTCGCCGAGCTGCCCCCGCTGCATCTTCCTAAGGTTCCCGCCATGGTTGATCTCCAGCTTCCGGGTCAGTTTCCGAGCATGAGCTCTCCCGTTTTCCCTGCCTATCGTGACCAAGTTGAATCCCAACCTCATCGTCCTTCACTTAGCCTCCAAGGACAGCTACCTACCGCCCCCGACATATCTCCGCAGCAGCAGCAGCAGCAAGATCAGGCACACGGC
This sequence comes from Fusarium phalaenopsidis, assembly GCF_050370095.1. Classification (NCBI taxonomy): domain Eukaryota; kingdom Fungi; phylum Ascomycota; class Sordariomycetes; order Hypocreales; family Nectriaceae; genus Fusarium; species Fusarium phalaenopsidis. The sequence goes on along the minus strand of NW_028145420.1, from coordinate 36,980 downwards.
GGGGGGGACTCGCGAATGAAGGTGTCTTCTATCCTATGCTAACTACTTGGAGCTAAATGTTATGATTATTGGTGGCATTGAGCATACTTCCTGAAATAACACGCTGCCCCGCAAGGATGAGTACGGACACGATTCATTCCAAGACGTACTCTTGATAGCTTGCATAGCAACTCAAGAGTTCTTAGCCATAGGGGTGCAATCTTAGACACGAATGCCGGGGTTGGAACGGCAAGGCAGCGTGATTAAAGAACGAGTTACAGGGTTATATTGTGTTAGTCGGCCCGATGCGGTTGGGCCTTGAGATCGTCCATAAAATTATATCCATAATTCTGTCAAGCAGACTCCGCAAACCAGTGTCGAGGGAAGTTGCGGCGTTCGAAGCGACTCGTTAGGACTCGGGGACAAATGCAAGGCACCGAGCCGGGGTTTTAGCCTGGGTAGAACAGAGAAGCTGTCCCGCGTCAGAGCCAACAAATTGCACGGCTCTATGGCGGCCCAGGTAAAAGAGCAACGAGTGGGAAATATTTCTTCGTCTGGGGGCCTCAAGGCTGAAGGACCAAGCACATAGCCTCACCACCTACACGAGGTTCACAAACTAGCACCCTTTCCTCATTGTCATGACCCTCTTGCTCGATCACGTCAAGTAGTGGGGTACATCGTCGGTCGTATATATAGCACTAAACCAGTAATCAAATTACTACCCAGCAAACGCGGCCAGCCATATCCACGGCCAAGGGGCCGAAAGATAAAACAAGAGGTGAGAAATCGATTCGTAAAGTAAAACATGTAATTACGCGATATCGTGAGGCTGCACGGAGAACGCTTCACAACAGCTGCACTGTTTGTGATCGCAGGTGACACAGACGGCGCCAGCTGTGAAGCTGTTATCAACTGAACAGCAACACTGTTTGCTCACGTTAGCTGTTTGCAGTTGAGATGGTAAGGAATGCCAATACTGACGCATTTCCACATATATGTTGCATTGGACTGAGCTTTGTTGCTTCGCTCTGGCCCGGCATTCGGTTCAGAACCATGACGGGGCTTGGGGTCCGAGTTGGAAGATTCTGTTGGCGAATCCGGCTCGGTTTCGTAAGGTCTGCTGGAAACTTCTTTCTCACTTAGATCCTCATGCTTCCACTCTCTAATATGCATGGGTGGCTGTCTGCGGCCGCGAAAGTGACCCTCGATGTGTGTGCATCGTTGGGCCCATCCCTTCTGTGGCTCGCTTACCCTGATGATCTCGGTGCAAAAGCCGCACCAGAAACTCACATCGTAATTGAGTTTCTCCTGGCAGCACTTGAGCTTCTCTGTGATCTTTCCCGAGTCCATAATGAAGTGTTGTGCCGTAAGGTGGGCTTTGAAGGACTGCCGACCGGTGTAGACCTCCCCACATGCCTCTGTCAAGTTCTGCTTGAGACTGTCGCACTTCCATTTGTCGGGCTCGTAGTGCCGGATTCTTTCGTGCCTCATCCAGTCACTTTTGCTGCCAAAAATCTTTGAGCACCCGGGATACGTGCAACCGTATGGCTTCGAGTGCCTCATGGCATGTTTTCTAGCATGTAACGTCAGCAAGACAGACGGTTAATGGTCACAACCGGATGGTACCTACTTGAAAAGATGATTCTTGGCAAACACCTTATGACACTCTTGACACTCATACGTTAGGTCCTGGTCCTTGTCGACGAAAGCGTCCCGTCCTGGGATATCGTTTTTCGGTCCAAGAGAGCCATCCTGTTTTAGGTAGGCTTCGATCATTTGTCTGGGAATCCTGTCAAGTACTTGGATCACCTCTTTCTGGTTTGAACTCAGTGGGCCCCTCATGACTTGTTCCATTGAGACTGTTATATCAGCGACAGTGTCGCCTGCATCAGCGATCCCGACATCAGATTGGTGAGGCTCCTGGTTATTTAAGCCCCGGGAACCAGACGCCTCTATATGTAATTGATTATCCTGTGACACTTGCTCCATGGGCATCGATGGAGTTCCGCTCTGTGGCTCGGATCCAGGAGAATCATGGCCGGATCCAGGAAGTTCCTGTCGGATTGGGTTTGATGATTGCCAATTAGAAGGGGAGACGGACAGAAGGCCAGCTGTTTGGTTGTCCGAGGCTGTTGTATTTAAGCATGTCGGAGGAGTATAAATCCTATCGTCCTCTTGGGTACGGGCGAGGTTCGGCGTGACCCGGTCAAAGGACATTGAGGCCGAGGTCTGAGGTAGAGCTTCGTGGGTCTCTGAAGGCAGTGAGACTTGGTGTCTTGATTCTTCGCCATGGAGAGCTGAAGGATTGTTGATTTCGGACAGGGGAGCGCCATCAGAATACTGGTTTTGGTCTTCCATATAGGCTAAAACACTTCCTCCCACACCCTCAAGATCCTGTGATGAAGGTGGACTGGGATCTGTGAGCACAAGTTGAGTAGATGGGCTTGTGGTCTTCAACATACCGATGAACATACTCGGTGAGATCGTCACTAGCACTGTACTGTTTTCCATGAACACGATTTAGGTGAGCGCGGAAGTTGTCTGCTCTTGGCCAGAGCTTGCCCGGTTGACGACAGGTACTAAAGGGGCAAATGAATATAGCACTGTCGACTGACCAATCTTTATGAACATTCTTCTTGTGTCTATCGAGATCATTGCGGGTGCTGAAGCCTACTTCGCGCGGGCAACCCTGAAAGTCACATCTAAATGGTAGGGTATGGGTGTTCATATGTTTTCTGAGGACGTTTAGCGAGGCATTCTCCAAGATGTAGTGCGACAGCCATTTGACTTACCTCAATTCAGACCTTGTAAAGCCGCCTTCCCCGCACTTGTCACAGCAGTTCAATTTCTGTCGTCGTCGCCTGTTCACCGGAGTTGTTCTAAGGCTCGCGGGAGGGCAATGGCGGTTCCATGAGGAAGCGGGATAACCATCCGTTGTCGGCTGGATATTCATTTGGGGCCATTCTAGGTTATTCTGGGCAAGTCGAGTTCTGGCGCTTGCCCCGGGATCGAGACCTTCACCGCAAGTAGAGATATTTGCGTCACTGTGTGTCAACCCGCTTCCGAAGGCCTGACCATTCGGCCTGGTCTCAAATGTGAAGGGTATGAAGTTGCTCCGACAGCCCAAATGAGGGAACTGGAAGTCGATGGATCCTGAGGTGGGTTGGTGAATGCCGGAAAATTCGCCTTGTGGCCCTAAGTGATCGAAAAATTTCAGGGATGTGCTGGGCGCCTGTGTGGAGGTGTCGGCGCCTCCAGGACGCTCCACAGAACTCATTGTGACGACAATGTTCAGGAGCACTTCTCACGGCCGTGAGAAGTGAAGAATACGAGTGATCTAGTGTAGGAGTCCTACCCTAGGCCGAGAAACTCACATACGAGAACGAATGACTGGGATCTAAGATGGCCAAGAACGGAGTAGAAGGCGGCTAGCCACTCATATTTCCGGGTCAGCATCTACCTCAGAGTTTGCACCGCTCAAAGATTCATGCGGAGTGACTAGAAATAGTAACTTGGGGGGCATTGATGGGTATCAGATGCGGTGTTCGGGTAGCTTTAGGTCGAGCGCTTATTCGAAGCAACTGAAGGTGAGATTGGTGGAAGCTCAGTCGAGTATTTAGGGGATGGTTCAAGGGCAAGACGGATGATCAAGTCGAGGGGTAGGTTCGTGAAAGATAAATCCAGGCTTGGAAAGTACGCCAAACGAACGTAGCTCAGTTTCGAATGTGGATATACGACGTTAGGAAGTGCTGGATAATTGGCTAGTGCGGGAGGGAAGGTGAAAGGGGGAAAAGGGCGATAACGAAGGGGTGGCGGGAGGTGATGTACCCAACCATGAGCCCCCACAGCAAGGTGCCTGTTGGCTCAACTAGTGGCGGGCCATTGCCCCACATAAACCCACAGTGTGGCCTTTTTCATCCTTTCAGATGAAGCTTTTCTTTTCTCCCTCAAGATGAGGATTTACTGTGATGCTAGGGAATCAACGAATGCCACATGTATGTATTGGTTCTATCATTCAGGCAGCCAAGTCGGGAAGAAGGCACTCGCCACACCAGTTCGAGATTACGACGATTTTACATTTATCTGCAGGTGCACTCTGAGGAGATGCCATGAAGGCCACCCAGGGTAATATACATTTGAGGGGGTCGGCCGTACTGGGACACTTGACAATGGGGCGGAATGCTTCACTACGCTGCCACTGTAGAGAGATAGAGGCATGTGGACATTGGATCTTTGCGGATGAAAAGCCACGATGGAGCCTGCCATAGATTTGGCATCGAGCAACAAGAATGCCATGTCCAACATGACGTACTCCCCATATCACTCCTCGTCAGGAACACGACTTCCATCTCTTGTTCGTCCAATCCAGTATGTTGTGCTATGGCTACGACATCACGATAATCATAGAGTAGTGAAGGAAGCGCTGGTTGCTGGAAGCAATAGGGGTGCAATTTATGGAGCTGCAATCTATTGAGCTGCAGGAACGCCAAGGTCAGTGAGGCCTATGTACGAGAAAGCTGACTCCCTGAAGCTATTGGTGAGATATCTGACTTCGACACTGCCACCCCGGAACCACTGCGGACTCCGGTCTCGGGCGGGCTGCATCTTGGCACTGGGGCTTTTGTTTGAGCTTGGCAAAGTGTATCGCTCTCTTGACATGAGGAGTGGGACTGCATTGTGAAATATGTATTAAAGGCTTCTTTCCAGACAAGCTACTGATGAAATATGAGGTCAGACGAAAATGTGTTCTTTATTATAGTTGAAGCTGGCCCTCGATGGGTTAACTGAGCCTGAAGATCGAGGTCAGACGAGCTTCCGTCGACGGATGGAGCCGGAGCCAGGTTGCATGCGATAGTCTCGCGACCCGGTGAGTTGCGTTGTGTTATGTAAGGGGATCTACTCGTGGGGATAACATACGCCTGCTTGGTCCCTGCAGCAAACTCCCTACAAGCCGGTTGGCCATTTCTAATCTTAGGTCTTGTGAAACTCGTATATCATATGGACCATGGGACTGCTATCAGTCAAGAGATTGAAAAGTACGGGACGGATGGCGCAAAGGAAAATCTTGCCTTCAAAGCGGCCAATGGGATAAGTTGTTTCCCTCTTCTCTGAACTGGTACAACTCGTGCTGATTGGACCAGACGGCCGACCCAATCTAGGAGGCTACCTACAACTCAAATGGCCTTTATTCCCCAGGGCTGTCCCTTGGCCGGGTCAAGGGTACAATTATCTACAGTGCCCAGGACGATCTCAAGGAACCGTTTAGGCCGATGATCATTCGGCAGCATCAGATGGTCCAAAATGGGCACCTACAGTAATCTACAGGCGGTGCGGACGGCGATTAAGTTCGCCGTAAACACGAGGAGACTTTATGCAGACGAGGCAGGATGACTTCCTAATCAACAGCGTTTAGCGGTCCAAACCTGGCGGTACCAACGCCCAATATCCTCAAGCAGTCAGATCATGCTTCAGTTGTTGAAGATAACACTTGGAGAAATTGACCTTCAAGCAGGTCTGTCACACAGAATCAAGAGAGGCGAGGCCAACCAGCCTTGAACCACTGTAGATAGACGCCAAAGCAAAGAGTAGAGTGTTTGGAAAAAGCATTGGGCTATGTTGGTGTAGCTAGATGGTGGTGAAGATGCCCTATTGTGGGAAGTTTATCCGAAGCCTTGCCCTCGATGACTATTCCAAGGCGATCGCTCTATGTATTTTCAAACGAAGGTACATTTCCATGCAAAGAGTAATTGTAACACATGCGAGGTATATAAAAATTTGATCACGATTAAATCCTGCTCTGAGAGTCAACAGTAGGAAGCCTCTCATACTTCACTACCTAACCCCCCGACCCTATTGTCTATTCTATGACTTTGTCTAAGTGTTTGGCTTAAGCGTAATCTCTGTCTTGGCTTCTCCTTTCTTCTCGAGCACCATGCCGGGGTGTCCGTCCTGGGCGGAACTGGATTGAGAACTTCCTAGCTCTATTAGCTAAACGGCGCTTGAGTGAAAAATGATCCATCACGCTGTCTGGCTACCCGCTTTGCCTTTGCTCCTTCCAGGGCGAGGTGTGGTCCCACCGATAAAACGCGAGTATCTGGGATGGTGTCGGTCGTGGTCACTGTGTAACACATGAGTAGACTTCTCTCTGAGCACCATCTCTGATATGCGCGACGCCACGAGGCCTCAACTAACCGAGAGCTTTGGGCATGGACGAGGGAAAAGAAGCGCACTTGCTTGATCACACCACCACTGAGAGGCTGTCGCCCCGGGGTATAGTAAAGACATGCTTAGCCGCACACTCCTGGCATTGACTCGAGCAGAAGCTGCAACTGTCACCCATTCTAGACATTGCCATGCCAACGCCGTAATGTGTAGTAGCCGGCATACTGGAGAGGGACAGGGCGGAGATAAGGGCCGCCTCCTGAGGCCAATTGTAGGGGAGGTCCGCTGTTAACTGCGACTGGGTGAAGGCGGGGGTGGGCACCCAGACAAAGCAGTTATCGGTGCCAGTAGGCGAAGCGACACTGAAGCTTGAGGGGGGTACTCCTCGCAGCTCAACAGGCGGCTGGCTACTCGGAATGCCAAGTTGCGGCCACGCGTCGTCCATAAGAAACACCGAAGTCTGTTGGGTGACACCACCAACGCGCGGGTGAGGATGTTCCATGAGAGAAAGGATTTCATTCTTCACTTTTTCTCTCTTGTCATCGAGAAGTTCGCCGGTTCCACCCTCTTCGAGTCCTTCGAGAGCCGAGACGTCGGCGTGGAAGACGAATTTGTTAATGGCCTGAACAAAGTTCTCGTGAAGCTCCTTGCACCACTGCCCCCCATCCCGCCAGCCGCAGGTATTGGCCACGTCGACGCAGCAGACTTCCTTGTGATGTTCAATGAGGGTGCCGATGGTACCTTCGGTGAGCTTGTAGGTGACCTTGTTGCGCCAAACCATATCGATACACACGACGTATCCCTCAATGTGAATGATCTCGTAATTCATGATGGCCTCGACTAAGGGGTTGTTGGCCTCACGCTTAAAGTCGGCCTCGGGAGTTTTGGGGAGCATGATCGAGGTGAGGATCCAGATGGCATTGGGTGACGATAGAGTCTCAGTGAGGTATCGCTGGTGCCGAGGGACACTGTTGAGGCGACGCTGCTTTACTCGGTTGACGTGCTCGAGGGTCCGTGTGAGCCAAGGCTTAACCTTCGAACCCAGGACGACAATGACGGGCGAGGCTCGAGGAGCGAAGGCAGCAGCCGAGGCAGGAAGAAGTGGCACAACCATGATATTAGCCGAACCGCAGACGGGCAAGGAAAGTGGACAAGACAATAGATTACTGGCAGCGGGAAAGATTCGTGATGAGTGGCTCGAAGCGGAAATATCGCGGGTAGTGAAGACAGTCCGAGTGAATAACCGATGCTTTATAAAGCCGATGGGCTCGCGGAACGTTGGTGGGCGCGTGTAGAAGGGCCCCCACCAACGGTGATCATGTGGCAGCGATGGGATGCGGACGTGCATCGACGAGCCTTGTCGGCGCATGGCCAAGCAGGCTAGGTTGCAGATGGCTAGACCGGGGTCACTTATCTGGCCCGCTGCGAAACCTCGCAGGTGTTGTTAGAGTGGCAGGAGCAGGGAACAAACAAGGAACGATCATCTTCTGGATGGGCGAACTGTTGTGCTCCGCGGTGAAATTTATTACGTTCTCTTCTACATTACAGGGTGCTAGTTTGTCGTACGGTGGTGACCTTGCGGTACCTTTCAGCAACACCGACAACCCACCCCCTCATGACTTGCTTGACATACAAGTATTGAGAAAGCAGCTATATCTATGATCAATCATTAAAATTACACATCGGGCTTCCTTCACGCCACCGGCAACAGTAGCACTGCCAAAAGTCTGACGCTCCGCGCGTCGCCAGCCTCAAACATAACTCTTAGTATAGAATAAAGATACGGGATGCCTGAACCATGGCGACAGAGGAGGTATTAAAATTAGCCGACCCCACGTGGACACGCAGGTCTGTGTTGTGGGTGCCCAAGTCCAAAGTATTTATATCACGCTTCACCCACATTCTGTAACTCTGTACTCTGCACTATCGTGGAATACCTACATGGGCACAATGGCCACCGAGCTGCGAGCCCAGATAGACAACAAGTCAAACGTGGGCCTGCACTTGGGAATATCCAACGCCTCACGTCAGCCAGTTTCATGCACGATTCTGTGGTGACGACCGCCACTGAACCAGGTAATTATACATGTTAGTATTGAATGCCATTTGTATGGCTGATCTGGGGGTGGAATTACGAGAGGAGCGATTACTAACACGGAGCAGCCAGGCACCCCGAACCTTGCTTCGAAGGGGAAACGGCTGCAAGTTACCAGCGACAGATAGCTGCTTAAGTGAACGCACCATATACTCCAACTCTGGGAGGCCGTCATGCGAATGGGTTCACTCGACAGACTGTCAAGACTGGCAGAACAGTGACACAGCTGAGAAGCGAAAGAGGCGGCTCAACAGAGGTAAGCTTGTGACAGAACAAAGGCTTCTCATGCTCTGCAAGGCAAATATATTAACAGTTAAATGACGGTTGTTTAGGATGCTTCAATCCTTACAGCGACGGAGGAAGCCAGCACTGGTTCTGCGCCGACGAGGAATAAGTTCCTAGACGAGGACGGCGAACTCTACCTTCCGACGATAGCAGAACTCAGGGCAATGTCGCCAGAAGACTGGCGCGAGCTCTACGCTGCCTTCGATTCTCAAGGGGCGAGAAGCCATCGGAGTCAGAAAGTGGTTCAGGGGAAGAAGGGGTTGAGTGAATCTACAACTTGAGGACTGGGTGGGAACAAAGAGCCACACTTGGTCTGTGTATTCTACAGGAGTATTTCGGTATATGTTATTATACTCTCTTATATCTTGAAGTACCGCGTGATCCTCAATGACGTGCATCTCTGGGGACTCTGACATCCTCACCCGTGGACTTTTCTTTTTGGGGTGGATGATGTTCTTCCCTGTGTGGATAAATTAGGTATCGCCTTGGACCAAGTCTTCTGAATCATGCACGGCGGAAAGACAGCTCATCTGTAAGGCCAAGCCACGACCGTTGGAGCTCGTATGAGGCCTTCATCTATCTTCTCGTACCAAGTCTCATTGCCCTCGATGCTTCTATAGGACCCCCATCACTCAGTCACTATGCCATTGATCGCTCTCACCTGAGAGCCCAATCCAATCGCGACCTCTGCTAGGGCGACGAAGATGATGGTGTGGATCTGCGATCGAGTTTCTTTGAGCAGAACATTGTAATCATCAGCAAATGCTTATAAAGGTACCTGTGAGTTCATCTCGGCACGCTCTACGCGAGTAATCCTGTGCAATGTGAGCCCGTGATGTAGTTGATCGACCCTGTCTTGGATATGCAGCTTATTATCATCAATGCTCTTCTCCCTTGGTTAGGCAAGGCTCTCGGGAATGTTTCCAGCACACTGATTGAATCAGTGGCTCAACTGGCTTTGGACTGCGGCTGTGACTCAGGATGCTGTAGCTTCCTTGGGTCGGCGAAAGCGTCGTCCATAATGAGCAGGACGCGAGGTTCTCTATCTGCATCTCGAAAAAAGATATCGATTCTGCCGTCTTGCATGGCACGAATTCACGTCACTCAATAGAGATGTTGATCTCTGCGTGTCCAAGAACGAAATCATCATGATAGTCCGCAAAATGACGGTATAAGGCTGCAACCCAGGTATTCAACATATTTTCACAGCAGGGTCGGGACACGATCTACGGTATACCACAGGAAAGCACAAAAGAAACAATGTGAGCGGCGTTGGCTTTCTATCTAGGGCAAGGTACTGCGCAGGAAGAGCTGCTGGCAACGTGGCATGGAAGCCTGCGCGCCATCTTGAATTGATTCCCCTCATGATTCGAACACGTTGGTCCTGTTGTCCATTAGTTTGTCCCTGAGCTTGTGCCATCGTCCGTAGAACTCTGCCCACAGTCCATGCATTGCTCCGTTTCCCTCGTTTCCAAGAAGCACCAAGCTTCGCCGACAACACGGTTTCCGTAACTGTCAGATGGGAGCCGCCCTGAAAGGACTCCACGAAGCATGGAAGGTGCCTTCTTAGGGCGCAATATCGTTCTGAAGAAGTTTCTCCAGACAGTAGCGGCGATCAATGATTGGTAGGACGTTGACCCGGCGCCAGTGGAGGATGGACTTTGGATTGGGAGAGGACCTTCTCATTCGTTGGCCTATAAGGAATTATATGCTCGATCGGCGAGGGGATGAACAAGGCTCATAGTCGTGCTGTATTTGTTCCGGCTGATAGAAACCCTCGTGGTATTGTCGCCCAAGAGTAGTACGGGACAAAGACCGACCGCATGGAGAAGAGCCACCAGAGGCCCTTGCCATTCCCTATTGTCATAGTCTGGTTATCACTTGGAAAACCTATTGTGTCTTCGTTCTCGTGGTCACAGTATCGTCGCAAGACTCGACGAACTAGGCGTGATGGCCGATCGTGTTCAGAGGGTCTGTCATGATACCGATTAGCGGAGCCAGATGAATCACGGGGTTGATAGACTGTAGTACTGGCCTTGAATGACTGTCGCTGGTCAATGCCGCTGCGCTGCCGGGCCTGAGATGGCTGACAGGGCGTTGCTTGCCATGGGTCGCGGTGCAGCAAGAAGACATCTGAGTCGACGGAGGGAGAGTCGGGGGTGGGATACTTTGGCGGGCGACTCGGTGATAGCAGCTCCAGGACGGGGAACTCGGCGGCGGGAAGCTGAAGGGTGGCGATTCACGGGTAAGCCATCGGTCGAGGGCTCTCTGGAAGGAATTAGAGCCCAACGGAGGTAGGAGATTGTTTTTGAAGCGTGGAGGAAACTTGCCCGTGGGTGTGTTCTATCCCTCTGTGGCCTCCTCAACGGGGGGCATAAAACGCGAGACTCAGGGAGGTGAGGGCACAGTCGATTCATCCCCCGCTAGCCTCCTAGATTATGGGGAACTGCCCGAGAAGACCGCCGCCTGTTGGTTGGAGTGAAGAGAATATCCTCGCCATGGAAAACACCACACCAATGGACGTTCTAAGCGGCTCTGCGATAAATGGGGGCGGTCGAGACTGGGGGTGGACGGAATTTGGACTCAACTGCCATCATGACCGCTCCCAATCTTGCCATGCTTTGGCCCATTAGTAACAGCTGTAAGATTCGGTTTGTAGCATCATCGTGTGGCTGTCTTGGGCCTACGGTTGTTGGATTGGCTCACCAGTGAGTGGATACGTCTTGCATGAGCAGCGTTGAGCATCCCTATCTAGCTAGCATGCTTTCCTCTCCTCTCGCCCGATCCCTCAGCTATCCGCACCCCCTTCCCGGTTCGTCAAACAGGATCGTCAACGTGGCGCTTCCAGACCTAACAGTGTCAATTTTCCTCTACCTCTAGCTCAATCAATAGGTAAAGGGGTCTCTGCCTCTCGCTCCTGTGATGCGCACTCTTCCCGGCGTAACAGAGTAGTTGGTCCGGCTCCCACCTTGGCTCCCTGCCGTTGTGGTCGGCTGGGGTGGCCATTCCACACTCCCGAAGGAGTACGACGGTGTTGAGGTGGCCTTGGGATACTGGCAAGGCCGCATTTAGCTCAAACCGAAACATATGCGGCTTCCAATGATCCATATTGACAATCCTCCAACCCCGACTCTCGAGGCAATCAGGCTGCGCTTTGACCTTGTCAGCATGAGTAATGGAGGGAGGGAAGGACCGCGTTGAGAATCCACCAACCTTGGCCTTGAAACAGTCGAGCAGCCCCCTGGGAACGCATCAAGGAGGCCGGGGTGCCGGAGGAGTGGTGCTAGGCTGACCACCTCCCTACCAGCCATGTTCTAGGCTTCCCTAAAAGCAGTGTCTAGAGAGATGAATATGCAGAAAGTGTCAACACGGAAAGTGAACCGTTCCCCCAGTGCATCTTGGCCATGCAATCGATGCGCTCCTTCAGTGGCATCACGGCATCCCGAATAAGATAACTAAGGGTGTTTCCGACCCCCTTTGGCTTCTGACCTCTCCAAGTGCTCTGGATAAAGGCAAGGGATACCAATGGACCTCGATCAATTAACTAAAACATGGAAAATTTGACAGCCAAACAGTTTTAGCCACCGCCTAGGGAAGGTCAGAAGCCAAGGGGGGTCGGAAACACCCTTAGTTATCTTAGCACAGCGCCTTTTGTCTACTTATTGTCGTTTCTTACCTGAACCGTCCGACGAAAAGAACGTAAACGACATTGGGAACGCGCAGGCAGGTCGAATCAAACGATCCCTGTGGTCGATAGATGATCTCGTACTCCCCCTGAAGAATTTCCATGTGCTGCTTGGTAAATTTCGTCACCTTGAATAGCGCATTTGCTGCACCTGGGTACTCAGCATCCGGATGGTCAAATCAGGCTGGAGGGAAAACAAACGACGGTGAACCGCGAGCCCATACGTACGGAGCCCGACAAGACCGTGCAGGTGGAGCTCGTTCATCATTCGGATGAACTTTTGCACCCCCCACCTCATCCCATCGACGGCCGCACCCGGCTTGTCCAGTATCAGGCTTAGAGATTTCTCGCCTCTTCCAGACGTACCCCCCCTGCTTCACCGCCCCCTCACAAGCGTCAAGCAGGATCATGATCTCCAGTTGGCGGCTTGGGTCCAACGCCTTGACGAGTTATTTGGTCAGATCCGGATAAGTCATTTGTTTGCGAGTCTGCGGCGGATATTGGCTTGTCAGGGTGAGCCTGCAAAACAGTGCCGCAACATCCTCGTCAGTCTGAGGCACTGTGAAAGCCCAGCCATTTTCACTCTGGAGAAACTGCCCAGAAGAAAAAAGAAACAAAGACTGTCAACCACTGCTAAAATTTCCAAGGCAACTATTTCTTTTGGTACCTGCAGGATTGAGAGGATTTCAGGTCTCTACCCTGTTAACCGGCATGACAGATGCTTCCAGGATGGATGTCATGATGACTCCTGAGATTCAGGGCTGCCCTGTTCCGCACCCACGTCGCCAAACTTGACAACAGGAGCAAGAGCTCGGTCTGCTCAACTACATTGCCTTCAAGAGATACGCATGCCGAATATCCCTAGGCCTGAATGTCTCTAGCTTTGTAGCGACACAGATATCCTTAGGCGCTGTCTCCCAATCGTCCGTAGGCATCAGCCATTTGGAAGTGGTTCGTGGATGGATGCTATCCACAGCTTGTGGCTTCGATCTTTACTCTATGGCAGTGAGCTTCCTTTGCTTTCACAGAATACCACGCAAAATAAGTCAAGATCTAACGATTTTGCAGACTTGATCATGCCCCCCCGCGCCTCCCGTTCTTGTCACCCCTTCTCTCGACCTTTCCGAGCTCAACATCATGTGGAACCTCCCATCCATCCTCGAGGTCTCTCAGACTACCCCCGCCGCAACAGCCTGCCTCTACTTTCGCAGAGCTCAGTCTAAGCAGGCCAAAACGCGCAGGCGTAATGCCAGACCTTTTCTCTGGCTTTTGGCTGCCATATTCCCCGTCTCAGCGACCGACATAGGCTCGATAGCAGTCCTTACCGTACAGTCTGGAAAGTTACCCGACGCTCAGTCCATGGCGACAACGATCCTATATAGCCTTGCGCTCCTGTACCAGATCGACTCTCTCTTGGCCCTGAAGCACAGAAACAAGGAGGCGGGGAAGCCGAGCTGACATGCCCTCCTGCGGTCCTGCGCCACCATGGTCTTGTAGGAGATGCTCTTTATTGTCGAACTTATGGCTGTGCCCCGCCCCTCGGAAGTTGATACGGTCTACAGTGCCGTGGCCACGGGTTTCCGATGCTTCCTTCAAGTCGCTCTTCTCGTCATGTTTGCCTGGCATGATAGAAGGGGTGACATCCGGCTCAGCAACAGCGCCGATGAGGAGTGACAGCGGCAACGAAGGGGGCAACAAGTCCACATCCGACAAGGCGGAACCGCAGTACCAGCGATGAGACCCGAGCAGTTGAGGGTGTCTTACCGTGGGTGAAGAAGTTCCGCATCTTCCTACCCTTGATCAGGCCGAGGAGCTTGCCAGGAACGACACTACATTTGGTCATTGTCATGCTGCTCCCGCAGACCGAGGTGGCCATTGATCTATATGTGCCACACATAGCAGGAGCTTCCGGACGGAGCACTTCTCGGGTGCTTGACAACAAAAAGCCAAGCCCAACCAAGCAAGATTTTGGGCCAGTCTGCGAGGATCTGGACTTGCTTCTAGCCACCAGGCTCCTCCGCTGGAGCAGCGGGATACCCAATATACGGGCCTGGAGATGGCAAAAGTTCAAGCATCATGCGACGAGCAGAAGCGGGCGGCCATCCTCGCACACTTACTACACCGCAAGGCGGCCTTTTTCAACGTGGTCAACCCAACGAACGTTCCCGGAGTTGTTAGCCTGAGTGGTTCCTTCTGGAGCGCACTGGAATCGACCCTGCCTGAAACTATACCACAGACCATCACGTTCTACAATGCCAGCACTACTAAGTTTTGATGTTTCGGGTCGCGCGCTGCGCTGGAATGAGGGATCGGCGTCATATTGTGTATGCGCACTGTCCTCCCCTCGAGCTGCGCACGCATGTCCATGTTCGCTGTTCATATGACGGCGGAGCAAGGCACGGAACGACGACCCCAGGATGCGCTTTAGAGTTGTTAGATTGCAGTTTTATGACAGTGTTACTAGAGGACTGCACTGAGCTCTGCGCTGCACTCGATTCTTATGGAGCGAGAAGCCGTCGGAGCCAGGAAGCGAGTCAGGGGGGATAAGCAATCGAGTGAATACGCAGCTTGAGGCCTAGGTAGGGACAAAAACCACTCTTATTTTATGTTCTCCATAGTTGTTTATTAACCCATTTTCTTCCTCTCTTCAATAGTCTCGCTTTGGAAGTCGCCAGACTCGGTCTTATTCCATCATAAGTCTCTCGTTGCGTTGGGAAATGACATGACCATACCAGTGGTATCTCCGACCCTCCGACAAGCACTATTTTCAGTAGGAGCTACGGTATCATCCCTGATGTCAATGCGCGCATAGGTAAATTCGTTTCATTCTAACTAGTTTAAGTTGCAACAGCATAGATCATAGGACAGTGTTGTTGAGAGTTACATGGAGGTAACTACATTTGTCTACGATCTCGGTGTTTGGCAGTCCGCTCTTGTATCACTCAGGGAAAACGCCCATTCCATCCTTATACTTCGGCCTTCCGTGTTTCTCGAAATAGTATCCCGCCCAGCTCACGAGAGAGTGACACTCAAAATCAGGATATTCGCTCCTACTCCCGCAGGCAACACCAACATCGTGTGCCAGAGCCAGCAGCTCACCTTTCTTGAGCCCTCTCATCGTCTCATTCTTAGAAGACATCTCTTTGAATGAAACTCTTCTCAAAGGGTTACTCTCGTTCTGGCTATTATATTCTTCGACGAGTTTGTCGAACAATTTATGCACTTTGGTGGAGTCATTCTCATCCACTTCATACGGGATCGACTTGGCGCTGTACTTCAGTCGTTCGTACATAGCTTCTGCAGGGTCTTTGACAATCATCTTGGGGTATTCATCCGAATCAAGACACATCCCCTGCCGAGCATCAAAGACGACCACCAGAGTCAGGCTTTGGAGAATTTCCTCTAACATTTCGGGAGCTGTGAATCTCGGTCGGCAAGACTGTAGTATAGTAACCCTTGGAGTAGCTCGCCTTGACAAAAAAGACCAACAACACAAGATAGAGCGCAATAATGTCGGCCACGGAGTGAGAAGGCGTTTGCCTGAATGGTGGAGAAGAAGGAGAATTTGGTGATGAAGAGAGAGAGCTGTGCCAGTTGAGTAGGGGTGACTCTTTATACCCTTTCAAGGGACATCCCCCCTGACCAGGCTGTGGAGGTGCAGTAGCAGCGGAGAGAGTGACGTGCCGACTGCTGCGGCGCCCAAACGGAGGAAGCAAGCCCTCGGGCCTTCTGAGCATGCGCTGGAGAGCACAGGTGTACAATTCTTGATCGGAGTCAAGGGAATTGGCTCATAGGCCGTGGCCTGGCAGGGGGCGGGTGAGCCTCTACCCATCTTAGCGCTGTTGTCCCCCGAGCCCAGTGCGAGTAACTCGGGCACTTTTGCCTCATCGAGCTTGCTCCACCAAGCCCTGTTTGTAAATCAAGTCGGGCCACGTACCGCTCCCCAACTGGTATCTGCTCCTGAGGCGGCGTCTAAGTGTTGATGCGTTGTGGCTTGGTTGGTTCCCACGGGCCTGACACATGCATATTGTGGTAGCCACGGCTCGGACAACGGGTCAATCAAGCAAGCACGCTTACATTGGCTGCGTAGAACCGCAGGATGAGGATGAAAGGGAACAAGTCCTGCCGCATAGACCGGCCGTGCTCTAGGTAGGCTACCCTCCCTCGTCGCGGATGTCCTCGTTCAGCATTTCCTCAGGATTGTCTACTCGTGCCTGGTCCATAGGCGGGCCTATTTCGCCCACCCCCCAAACTGTTGCATACTCAGCCACCCAGCGCAGCCCAAGATGAGGGTGAAGCTGGCCTCCCGGCAC
This sequence comes from Fusarium phalaenopsidis, assembly GCF_050370095.1. Lineage (NCBI taxonomy): Eukaryota > Fungi > Ascomycota > Sordariomycetes > Hypocreales > Nectriaceae > Fusarium > Fusarium phalaenopsidis. Next base: position 20,461 of record NW_028145420.1, on the reverse strand, counting down.
GGCCACCACAACGAGGCCTGCCCCTCGTGCACTCCAAACGATACCGGGGGGTTCCTAGCGTTTCTTGTTTTAGCTCCTCCCGACCTCTCCCGCTTTGCAAACAAAAGAGAGGGCGCGCGATGCACGTCGGGTATGGGCTCTCGGCCTTGGAGACAAGGTTCTTGTGACATCCCTACCCACCATATCCGCGATTTTTAGTGCGAGTGCCAAGGGGGCCCGCAAAACCCGCGATTTTTAGCTCCAACGCCAAGATAACTGCTGCCGGTCATGGGGGCCCACTAAATCCGCGATTTTTAGCGTGATGCCAAGGCCGGTGGGTTGGGGCTGGGGTTGGTCCCAGTTAACCCACGCCTTTTCTTTCAGTGCTCTCTGCCTTCCTAAGGCTTGGGAAACCAAGCTTGTGTGCTTGTGTCTGGGACATTTCTTTATCGGAGTTGATGCTCTTGACGCCGCATGGTTAAAATTATCTATTCGTGCTGCACGTCTGATTCTTTGTCTGGCTTAGCTGAAGTTGACGACCCGAAGGCCATCTCTGTTACTCAAGAATAGTAGAGAACTGATAGTAAACGCAACACTACCCGGTTTACCACGCTGATATACTGCCTTCCCCTGTCTCCCAATGTAATTCCTTTCCTCTGAATACGCTTTAGTAGTTAACAAAGGCAAATTGCTATAGGTCAACTCACTCATTTTCAGATAAAACGCCTGCAGCTTCTTCAGGGCGTCCACCTTTCTCTCATCCCCATCCACTAGCGTTTTGCTCTTCTCCGAGTCCCAATCCAGGAAAAGAGGCGACAATCCCATTGTAACGTGATGGTGCCATAGTAGGGAGTTACAGGAATGAACAATCTCACTAATTAGGGTTTCAGGTCTAGATGGGTGAAGCCAAAGGTTAAGCTTCAATGTCGGTCAGTTATTGGGCACAGAGAAGATGAACAAGCTGGGGACTTGTCCCACTCACCGGGTCAGTTGCATTTTTCCAGATGATGTTCCTTCCAGCATCTAATTCCCGAATATGCAACAGCAAAAAGGTGGTCAATGTTGCAGGAATCCACTTGTCTCTACCCCCAGGCAAGAGTTGGTGGAGCGCGAGAAGAACTTCCTTGTCCCACTCGACCAGAATACGCTCTAGTTGATGATTGAGCTGATTCTGGATCATGCGGGGCACAGGAATGATCCCATGCCACGCCGAGTTCTTGCTTTGAACCTTGGTCATCCCCAAGGTTTCCTCCCCGGCAAATCGCCATCCTACGCGAAGAAGACGAAGGGCCGTATACATGGCAAGGCATTTATAGACAACCGGCTAAGAAGATCAGTATCTGAAGAGTCCTAAGCATTATCTATACCTACATGAGAGGAGAACGTATTTGCAAATTGCACCAGCCAAGATGCAGAGTCGTCTTCTGCCCGCACTTGACCCAGTGCAGAGGGGAGGCAGCCATACACATAGTCATACAACGCAGGCGTTTTAACCAAACTGTATGCTGTTGTTTTTACCTTGTGCCATCCTCGTGTGTCTTTCCTGACGGCCAAAGTTTGGTTTTCGAAGGTGGGTCGAAATTCCTGGCATGTGACGGTGATACTGGGACCATTTGGATAATGAGAGAGTGATATTGGCAGGATTCTATCACTCGCTGTTGAAGGTACTACAACTGTGAACAATACTTTGTATTCTTCATTAAGCCCTGTCGATCTATCAGCATTTCAGGTCTTGGCCACAGGTAGGGCTTCAGGATGAATTGTACATTTTACGAAAGGCTGGAATTGTGTTACTCGATGTGGTGAACATAAATTCGACGGAATGCGCGATTCTGAGCACCGTAGGCAATACAAGTGATTGCTTAGGCGTTCGCACTAAATACAAAAGTTTCGCTTCCGTCAGGAACGTCGATAGGATTGGGCCATTGAGGGGCAGTGCGATAAATACCTTTTTTTTATGCGCCCAGCATCTTATGCATCTACCACTCTTGGCTGCCACTGGCGGAGAGTATCGCGTCATGCTCAGCGGCTCGGCTGCTTGTGAACTACGCGTCGTGAATGGAATCGTGCTAATCCCATGGTCGAATGGCCCGGCTGTGTCCATCGTCCCGGTCCCCCATTCGACAGTTGGATAGGGGGGGGGTGTGGCTTGGGGGACCTGGCTGTTTTGAGAGATACTCGAGGAAGACTGAAAATCGTTATCAGCCTGCCTCGCTTGGCTCTGAGCAATCTCCAGGGCTGCGGCGGCCGACGGGGACTCGATGAATGCCGTTGTCTGGGCCAGCGCCAGCGCGTCTTGCGCCTCCTGATGCCAGGGAAGCGGTGGCCCAGGCGCCGAGCTGCCTCGGCTCGCTGAGGTGGATGGCAAGTCTAGCGCTGAGGGTTGTGTGGAACTTGCGTCGAGGCACTCATTGACAAGGGCGCTATAGCTCTCGTGATAGTCGAGAAGCAATAATTGGGGAGATACATTCCAATTGTATTGGGGCACATGGGCCGGAGACGAGAAGGGGGGCTGTCGGTTTCTATCGTCCATTTTCTCGACCCATCAGGTTGTTGCCTTGTTGGTGATGGTGAGGACACCTTCGGCTGAAATGGAGGAGATAATCACGTGATCTACCGACCCTCATTGGCTGCCAACCGAGATCTCAGTTCTGGCGGCTAGCAGCAAACAACAGGGCTCGCACATGTTGGTTTTGAGGTAGTCCCGTATCGACTTGTGGCCATGGAGAACACGAAAGAGTCTTTGTTGAATCTATCATCCATAGTAGGCAGCCTGTTCCCTCCGAACCGTCATGTCCACGGCCTTGTTAGTTCTTCCGCCCCAATACCTTTTCCGCTCCTTGATAACGCTCTGCGCAGCGCCCTTCAATACCCCTACCTTATCGATGGCCGCCATGAACTCTGACAAATCCTTTGCGTGGTTATTCTCCTTCTCGTAGCAAAGAGCCTGTATCATCATCTCAATCTTGTCCATATCTTGCACTACCTTACTCTCCGAAGTTTCTCCTGCTTCGAACTCCATCCACCACTGCTTCACCCGAGAGTCTGAAACATGCTTCGTACTGAACTCCATAGCAAGCTGCTCACGCCGATGCTTTTCGGGCCTGGGAACGTTGTCTGCAGGGGTGATATCGCCAACCAATGTTTCCGCCATATCGTGGAGCACAGCCATTGCCATACAGCATTGGATGTCCACCCCGGGCACCCCTGGCACCCCTGGCAACGTCAAGCAGAGTGCTGCCATCATCCAGGAGTGCTCTGCAACTGACTCAGGCTCCCTGCTCAACATATTAGTAAAAACCCCACGTCATGTGGATGAAGTAACGCACTCTATGCCATGACGTATCCATCCCTTGCGCTTCCTGCTTAGGTTTTGACTAATGATGAAGGCGAAGGCGACGAAGCCGGTTGTGTGGTCGAGGACATTGCGTAAATGGGGGAGGGCCTCAAGTGCGTCTTCAACTGACCACATCTGGTTGCCTCGTCCTGAGTTGTCGACAGGCGCAGGTTCATTTCCGTACCAAGGCTGCGACAAAATGCCAACGATCTCATCAATCCAAGGCTTTAGAACCACCACGTCCTTGACCAGCTTGGCCAGGCCTTGGATATCCTTGGTGAGGGAGTTGGTTTCATCGAAATGCAGCACCAGCAAGAGTAGAGAGATCTTCTCAATCTCGTTGACCACTCTGCTTTCCGGGGTTATGTTATCGACGAATTCCTGCCACAGTCCTCTTTCAGTGTCATGTGCCAGGTGTTCCTCAGAAACCTTGGCGACTCCATACACAGTAGCCATTGCTACGCAGTGCAGTTTTTTCACTTTCGTTTCGGGAGGCAGGGCAGAGCATATCATGCTCATCACCCAGGAATGGCCGGCGATGGAGTAATGTTGCCTGGCCCAATGTTAGCATGGAAGAGCGCAGAGTAAAGAGACGGGGCGCCGCACTCCAGGCCATAGCCCTCACATCCCGTCCATTTCCTCTCCTTGGCTCGTATTGCGTTGAGTGCAAAGGTGAGAAAGGCGTGCGGCGAGGGTTTCTGGTTCTCTGCATGACCGGCGATGGGATCGCCAAACTGTCAGCACAAGAAATGGCATAGTAGTTGCATGCATACCGATAGCATTCAGCGGCGAAGACGACATGGTTGAGAGGCAGTTTGATCTCGGTGGTGAGTTAAGTGTGCCCACAAGAGGGGAATCTGCCGGAGGCTTCAGGAGATTCTCCGCAAGTATGTTGTTCCGAGCCATTACAAGGAGTGGGGTTTCTCGGAACCCCCACCGGCATCCTCAAAGTTGTCAACGTCAATCATTCAGCGAAAATGGCAACTACAGCGCAAGACCTCTCCAAGCTTTCGATTCAGGTTATTGGCCTCATTGGCCAATCCCGGGGAGAGACAGTCTATCGCATTCGCCTGCGAGAACAGATTGTCTCCTTGGACAACCTTCTCCAGCTTTGGGGGGATGGCCACCTTATACCCAACAGTGAAGCCGTCGATGGGCCATTGCAACGACTTGCGACGACCCTCAGCAAGTTGGAGCTGGATCTGGATGGGGAGAGTCCCTGGCCTTTCACTCAGGACCATACGAAGGAACTTGTGTCAGAAGTCCAGATCGAGATTATCGCCATGAGGCAGGCAATGGTCAATAAGAGGGTCTTGACCTCAGATCGTCCAGGTTTGGGACCCCGAGAGCTTCTTCATGAGCTCTAACGGTAGTTCATTCAGATTGCTGAGTTGTATCCCAGGCTACCCAGCCACTGTCGCGGAAGCTGTTCAATCCCTGCGACGACGGACTCCCTTGGCTTTCATGTCTCTCATTAACGGATTGAAGAGCCTGTATCGGGAGGGCTGGCTGAGGAAGGGGATGAAGCATCCCGAGAGCGTTGCCAGCCACAGCTTTGGAGTAGCACTCCTGTGTCTTTTTGCCCCAGTATGCATTAGCCACCCGTCTTGTTCTTGTTCATGGTTTCCCTAATTCGAGAAAAGCCCGAGTTGGACCGGAGCAAGTGCATCATGATTGGGATTATCCATGATTTCGCGGAATGTCTGGTTGGTGATATCACACCTCATGATGGCGTTGACAAGGGTAAGAAACCATATTCATGTGCAGATCCATCTGACATCCGCCAGAGCAAAAGAGCCAACTCGAGGGCCGCGCCTGGCGCTTCATCAAGGAATATCTCGAGCACTACGACAAACCTACTGCACAACTAATCTATGACCTGTGGCTTGAATACGAAAATCCAGCATCGCCCGAAGGAAGGTGGGTGAAACAGGCTGACAAGTTGGAGTGTGTGAGGCAGGCTGTGGACTATGAGGAGCAATTTCCCGACCTGGACCTGGAGGAATTCCAAGGCCTGGAATCCAAAATCACTTTGCCTGACCTCAAGCTATGGTTGACCGGACTGCAGGAATACCGAAAGGTGTACCGCTCAGAGCAGGGGCAGCGACTCCCTCTCAGTGTCGTTATTGGTTTGTTTCATGCCTGCTGGTCCATCCATGATGCTAATATCTGTAGGGGACTTGCCGTTTGATGATAAGGACTGTGCTAGCCACTGCCAGGACTCGGGAATCGACTTCATTGCTTGGCCCGGGTTTCTACATGGGGACTCAACAGACCCCCCCGAAGCACGGTATCGCCGTGATTCTCAGGCGCGTGACGGTCTTGTACCCGACGGGCCGGCAGTAGATCTCCTCTGGGCAGAGATTGAGCGGCGACGTCTTCAAGGAGCTCGATGCGTCCTGGTCAAAGGCTTTCCTGGTAACGAGGAACAGCGCGTCCAGTTTGCGTCAAACGTCAGTCATTTCTTTCGCTTTCAACGCAACCACACTGACCCTTGCCAGGTGCGAGGTGCCCGCTTGGGACTTTTGGTCCTGGAGCATGAGAATGAGCTACAGCATCGTTCATCCCCTGATGTGCAGGTACAAGAGCATATGCCGGCCGATAGACTTACGAATTCTGTTTACGTCAAGGTATGGCTAGCTTTCACCATTGGCGCACCGATACAATGTCTAATCATCTGCGTAGGTCAAAAGTGAAGAGACCATCGACGAGGTAGTCATGAAGTTGAAACTTTACAGCTGGATGGGGTTGAATTGAAACGGGGCGCGAGATTTACAATGGTGAATCGTTTCTATTCGTATCCGTAGGGCGCTAGAACAACTGAGAAAGGGACGTTGACTGAGGGAAAGATGGATGGTATTCCAACCGACTTTCTACATGCCCAAATGCGAGTCTAGAAGCCTTGCGCCATGTATTTTGAAGTCCTCTCTAACTGCGGAGTTTTCCCCTGTAGGCCCCAAGTCGTGACTTCTGGCCAGGTATCTCGGCTGACATCCAACACTGTTAAATAGGCGTGATAGCAGAACTCATGCTAACGAAGGGATCATTCATGATGTCTGGTCTTCTGCCCCGGAGACACATTATCCACCATCTCCTCAATAACTAGTGCCTAGGCCAGGGTCGCAAGAGAGAGTATGGTTATGCACTCAGAAGGACGCTGCAACGAGGCAGAGACAGGCAGCGCGGTAACTCAAATCCCAGATGGAAACAGAGCTGCGAAACCAATACCAAGTCGGGTCAAAGCCTGCACATTCAAGCTTCCCTTGAGATTATGCCTCCTGCCTCCGCTACCTTATGGGATCATTACTCTCACACCCAGGCGAGCTCCATCTAGGACAGTACCCGCCATGAGATGCGCCGGTGGGGAGCCAGCCAGTGGGTGTCATTCGTGCCAAAACCTCCGTTCTGAGTGGTGGCCATCCCGCGCTACCATTGTCAGTCCCCGGCATGCTTGGGTGGCGAGTACGCCCCAGTCCCTTGTTGTGATATCAGAAAGGGGCCTGGGGGCATCAAGAAAAAGGCTGTTCGGTAATGTGACAAGCGAATGCTCTATTGGTGGGTTGTTTTGGTTGGCTTTGTCCCGGGGGAGTGAGGGGTTTGTGACGAGGCCACGGTGTAACTCATGTAGATGAACGAAGGATGCTCCATTAGGTACATCAGGCCCCGATAGGAGCACCCTTTAAAGGGTGTGTGTGCTAGCTAGAGGGTCTAGAAGACCGGAATTCGCATAGTAAATCAGGCCGACCCCATCGTCGGTGCGGAAATGGCACTCCCTCCGTGCCGGCTTCGTCGGAATCACGTGTCGGGCGCGATGTACCTGATGTTCCTCGACTTGGCCCCTTGACCGTTTGCCTGATAGTCAGGGCCCGAACACCCCTGAACGCTGATCGTCGCGCTAAAAGTCGCGGTTTCTGCGGGGCTTCTTGGCATCGCCGCGCTAAAAGTCGCGGTTTCTGCGGGGCTTCTTGGCATCGCCGCGCTAAAAGTCGCGGTTTCTGCGGGGCTTCTTGGCATCGCCGCGCTAAAAGTCGCGGTTTCTGCGGGGCTTCTTGGCATCGTCGTGCTAAATCCGTCTGATTGGGCAGGATTGGTCTCGCCCTCGCTTCCCTTCGATTGATACCTTAAGCAATGCCTTGATCTGTGCCTAGCCGTGAGGATTGGAGGTTGTCGACAGCATGATGGCGATAGGTACATCGTTGCTATTGACAGGCGGAGCTCAGAACCTCGCATAAACCCATGTTCTCCTGCGGTTGCCTTTTTGTCCCCTCGTCTTAATCCACCTTTCAATTCTCACCGGTCTTTTTTCTTCCCAGAAATTGCACTTTGTCTACTCCTGCGAACCAACTCTTCGACCGGCGGTGGTCCAGGCGGTGTGATTGCTGTCCAGCTCCAACCCACAGAGTGCGGCACACCCCAAACCGACCTCGGCTCTCTTGTCGACTAGCTGCCTTGCCAGGGCGACGGTCAGTCCTAATGGAGTGCCCGAGAAGCCCCAATGCGCCGACCAGGTGCCCCAAGCGCGTCAGGTTGGACTCTGAGTATGTTGACGGCCTTCCTACATGGGCGAACGGCTACGAGGGCAACGGTGACGACTACGGCAACAGCATTGGATGGGACTTTCAAGTCTTTGACTTACCTGCCGAGCTTTTGACACCAGCACCTTCGCCGGATTCGGCCTTTGGCCTTGCTGAATCTACCAATCCTTCTACCCTACTGCCTCACCAAGGTGAGTATGCGAACCATGTCAAGCTGTCTGCTCCTCTTCTACCTATTGCGTCGTCGCCTCACCACCTAGATCACCGTTACCAACCAAGAGTTTTCATCAATTGTATGAAAGCGAGTCAAAATTGAGGCATGGGATGGTAGACCATTGTGCTGACAACCGTCGCAGTCAGACCATACCCTCCTCCCGCCTCACAGGGCAAGCGTTCGCGTCGCCTTTCACAAGCCCCTCAACAACCCCGACTGCGCCTGTTGCGACCCAAACCAACTCCTGGAACTGCAAAGCTTGACGCGGAGCCTCAGAGAGCCAAATCGCCTGATGTGAGGCCTCCCAACAGTCCTTCTACTCTGCCTGAAGGTTCGCTTGACGCGGAGCCTCAGAGAGCCACATCGCCTGACGTGAGGCCTCCCAACAGTCCTTCCACTCTGCCTGAAGGTTCGCTTGACGCGGAGCCTGGGGGAGACACATCGCCTGATGTGAAACCTCTCGACAGTCCTTTCACTCTGCCTGAAGATTCGCCGGACATTATACACCAGCACGATCCCCCATACTCTCGGCCAAGCTCCGGTAGAGTAGATAGTTTCATCAAGTTCAATTGGCCCCTACCCAACACTTCAGGACGGCCGCCAACGCTGGGGATATCATCTCGATCGAAGAAGAACAGTAATCAGGGCACTCCTGCCCCCGGGCGCCTGCCATTCTGTGGTAGCAAGACTGCGGCCCCCCGCGACCCGCCCGATATAGCAAGTGGACCTACACCACCGGTGACAACCGACAGAGACCGGACACCTGTGCCACCAGCAAACACCACGAGCCAGCAAACATGGGCCCAACCCCAGGCCCAACCCGCGCAGATCAAATCGATGTTTCCGTCGTCGCATTCTGGACTCCAGAGTCAGGAGGACGGGAGTCAGGAGGACGGATTTGACAAGAGGCTACTCACATTCTGTACGACGAAACGGCTCCCCGCCCACCCCTGTCCAAGTATCAAATACTGACATTGATGAAAGACCTGAAAAATTGGTATCCCGGACGGAGCGTTCTTGTCGAAACGAACCCATGGCTCCTAATCCTAGCGCAGGCATGCAAGAACACAGCTATTTCTGCTGCGATTGCCAGCGCTATCGGGTGCTTGGCTGGTATGTATATTTACGATTACCTAGCAGACGAGCGCATCCGGAAAGCAGCTTGCCGTCGATACACAAGGGCTGCTAAGTATTACAAAAAGCTACTTAAAGACCTAAAGAGCAAGCGGCCTGGGGAAGGAGAGGAGTCTGTTGCCCTCGGGGTCGTTCTTTCCACAATTCATGTAAGTAGTGATACCAAATCACTATCCTTCAACTCTCACGCTATTGCAGGTTGTCCAGGTCCAGCAGCGCCATGGAAAACCTGGCTCTCCATCCTGGCTGGAAGGCTACAAGCAATGCAAATCCTTTCTGCACCAGACAAATCCCGGTGGTCCGTTTTGGGAGAACGTGGCGGTCCAACGCAGTCACCTCCGCGATGCCTTGTCTGTCATCGTCGGCCGTGGCCTGATTTTTTCCCAGCTACTCGCGCCTCTCCCCGACGCAGATCTATTCAACCCACTGGAACAGGCCACGGAGTTTAACTGGCTACTTTTCGGCAATGAGCGAGAGACATTGGAGATCCATGGTGGATGCGGGTTGTCGACGAGGCTAATGCATAGCATAGCACATGTGTCGTATTGTGTCAGTTGCCTTATGCAAAAGCCAGAGAGTACTGTTTTCAAGGTGACACCGGAATACCTTCTCCTTAATCTGGAGACAACCCGACAGTGGAGTCGTGAATATAAATCCTGGGAGATGGCTAAAGAAAGCCCTCAGCCGATCGAATGGATTAGATCCAGGTCGAATATCATGATCACCGAATCAAAAGAGGAAGTGGCAGAGGTGACAGCTGAAGCCTGGAGGATTACAGCAATAATATACCTTTATTGCCGGCTTCTCAGGTAAGGACCGAATGAGACCTGCTGAATCAGTATTCCTTTGTTATCTTCGCTGCCTTGGCTTAGAAGGCCCACGGCGCTGACAGAAACTCAAGATTGCCCCGAAACCATCCGTTAGTTGTCAGCCAAATGGATGACCTTGCGAGATGCATTCGCATCATACCTACGTCAGGCCCGTATTTCACAGCGCAAGCACCCCTCCTGCCTGCATTCATCTTGGGTTTGCTCGCCATTGGCACCGACCACAAGGAGGTGTCGCAAACATGGTTTGAGCAAGTCCTCAATACACCGGTTCGAAGTGTTAGTGGAAGCATCCTTTGCACCCATGACGATTTCTTCGAGGCCAGGATGCTAATGAGCTTGGACCAGAGCGTTCCTTTGTTGTTACAGAGTCTGAAGCGCACCTGGTGCTGGATCGACAATGATATCAAGACGCCAACGGATCCAGCGGTTCAACCAAAGGCCATTTGTGAGAGGGATCCCTGGTGGGAAAAGCTCGTAGCAGCCATTACTGAGAGCGAAGGGGGGATTCTTTGCGTAGTATAGTTGCATTTATTGATGGCTAGCGACGTGGAGAGCCAACTCATCGGCTCCCTCCAAGCTTCGAGAAAAATACTGAGAGCCATGTCGACAACTTCACTGAACATGCGGGAGGGACAGGCAGAATCGCTTTGTTTTCTGCGATAAACTGCAATCTCTTTTAGAAGAGAACTAGGTTTTAACATCGCCCAGCTTTCCATCGGCGTTTCCCCAACCTAGCTCGAGTCCAAGGGCGGGTGATACAACGGGTGTGCGAATGCTGCACATGAGTCGTGGGCTCTAGGTAGTGGCGCTTGAGTGGCCGGAACGAGCGGGAAATATTGTCGCTGTTGGTGCATATCAGATGGTACCAGAAGCGTTGAAAGAGGAACGTTGCAAGGAAAATGCTGGTCGATTGCCGGGTCGCGTTGGTCAGCTGGCCCTGGCTCCCACGGAGAAATGTTGGTCGTCGAGGCGCTAGCCGTGGATATTTCGTTACTCTCCTGCGGCGGTACAATATAGGAGACACCGGGGTCGAGAGGAGCAGGTCTCCTCGGCGTTATAACGTGCTGGAGTGACTGAACAGCGTCGCTAGGGTTGCTCGAAGGGAAGTGGGGGATTGGCGTCGGGTCGCTCTGGGCTGCCGCGCCTCCGGTGTGCAAGTAACTAGATATGTAATCATCGGTGATGCCGTGTCGGTTGAGGAGACCACGAAGCTGACGGTTCTCCTCAGCCACCCTCCTGGCGGCCTGCTGGACTTCAGAGGATGCCTCGACGCCCTGGAGTTCGTAGACTCGGAGGCGTTGCTCGAGCTCTTGAAGATACTCTCTTCTGCGAGCTCGCGACCTCCTTTGGTTTTCCCTTATCCGGGCAAGATTGGCCTTTTGCTATGGACAGGAAAATGCTAAGATTAAAAAAAAAGAGTCGAGGGGAAAGGTCAAGGTCTGGGCAAGGGCAGGCCACATACCGCCGGCGTTGACATTTTGCTGTATTGCGACTTGACAGAACAAGTAGTATAGGTTTCATGAGATGGTCAGCTAACCCTGGGGATCTGGGATCAGATGCTGAAAGGTGCTGAAAGTGGAGCGAAGAGCAGACAGGCCTGGGGATGGTGACGCCTTTTCCATGAATCCGAGGTGTTCTGTGACAGCCCCGAAGATGTGGCTGCTTATGAGTCCTGTGCATGGTGTCCACCAACCATGGTTTGAGGTGGGAGAGGGGACAACAAGGCTTGGAGATCAAACGAGACCCATGTACAGCTTGTGCAAGTGGCAACGGCAAACCGCCGCAAGGATCGGAACACCGTCCGGCTGTTCCGGTCAAGCTGAGACGGGGTGGAGGTAGCCATAACTTCAGCTCACAAAGCCCCCCTTCCCCATTGCTCAACCCAGCAGCGTCGAGGTCATACATGCAAGACAATCCACTGTGGCTTCGGAGCTGCAATCTTATGGCCTAGGTTGAAAAAGCACACACAGACACACACTACCATGATTGAGCCGGCACTGTGCGCCTTGCACCGGGTTGGAGATTCACTGCGTGTGGTGGCCAGGATGATCGGTTGCATTCGCCAGCGGCCACTTTGCTGCCAGCCTTTTTGAACTGGAGCAAGTGTCACACTGAAGAGGAGAGGATTTGTCTTTCACCCCAACCCCTGCATAGGATGCGTACCGCCAAGCGTGCTCCTGCAGGGGAGACAAGATCGCGCCCACGGTTGTGAGTGAGAATCAGGCTCCGGGGCGAACCACTCAAAGATGCAGCATCCCATCACAGATGAAGGGGTACGCACCCTGTAGCCTGGTCGCCTTGCGTTAGCCAGCTCAGAGGCTGCCTGACCAAGCCGAGCAGGCTTTTTTTCTTTCTTTTCTCACCTTGTTCCCACTCCTATGTGAACCTCACTCTCATTTTTATCTCATCTGAGAGTATCGGGTGATTTACGATGATTGTGGACGATACGTTTGGCAGCAGGATGGGGTTGAACTGCCACCACCGACCAGCCTGGCCCGTCAACGTGTGTGTTGCCTTAACACAAGCCTGGCTAATATCAATCATCTCGAGAGTCCTGCAGAAGAGGATGCACATGGTCAAAAGTGGAAAAACAAGAAGGCGAAAGCATAGGTACACAATTCAACCACCCCCCTGTTTGTCTGCCTCGCTACTGCAGTTGCCTCGCGAAGCCTTCCCCTCCCACCCTTTGCGAGAACGAGGCTCTAAGGGCACTCGGGACTCTTCGAAGTACTTAATAAAGCTCTGAGATCCTTTTTTTTTATTCAGTTTAGACGTATGTGATTTTCTCTCAATAGCGAGCTACGCCTCTGATCCTTGCTCGTCTCATTTTTTTTACCCTTCCATTTCTCTCGCCTCAGGGTTTTGAAGAACAACAGCACCCAACACTACTCATCTTCAACACCAACCAGGAGATCAGAAGAAGGGAAAAGGAAAAGAAATATTCAATTCATCTTGTTGTCATACCTCAACGCCCGTGGAATATCTTACCATCACCCCAGTCATCATTGTCCCACAGGATTGAGACAGATAGCAACTCGAGAAACTTCTCCCCTTGACACGACAACATTCTTCTCCTCCCCTTCCTCAAACCAACCAAAGTTTTCGATTGAGTTCTCATCGGCAGGCAAAGACGATGGCGAAGCCCTGGAACGAGCACCGTGCGACAATTACCAAGCTATACATCCAGGAGGGGAGGACGCTTGAGGATGTAAGAGGCATTATGAAGACTGAGTACAACTTTGAGGCATCGTAAGTTTCTATACTCTTTTATAAACCTACATAGAATCCAAGAGAAGACTACTGATAAACACTGGGGATATAGCATCCGTTCCTATCGGCAACACTTTGACATTTGGGGCATTGGCAAGTACAACTGCAAGAAGAGCCAGCAGCGCCGTCTCCAGTCTCTCAAGGTCACCCCCCCGGCCCCCCTACGCTCTCCAGCGCTCAGCAGCTCCTCAGATACCGGACCCGAGCCGGCCCCGAGCCGCGCAAGCCAGCAGCCCCCGCGGTACGCACCGTCTTCCATCAGCTCTCGGCACCTCGCCGGAATGTGTCTGACCATAACTCAATCCATTTGAACAGTGTCCTTGAAATTTCTTCTTTGGGTGGCACCGCCATATCAAAGTCCCGGGATCAATACGTTTCCAGGATGCCTCCAGGTGAGATTCTACCTCCTTAGGATTACCTTCGTCACAACGCAAGATGCGGAGCGCAACGCATTCGCACGCCAATCCCGCTCCCGGTCCTTCAACGCCAGCTCCTGCGACACGATGGAGAAGACAAGAGCTGATATGCTGCAGTGTCTAGCGATGGACAACCTTCGGGCCAGGGCAGATCTACGGCTCCCACTCCTGGAAGCCGAAGGTCGGGCTTACGCAGCCAACGGTTGGTCGTCGACCATAACATGGCTGAAGCTCCCAATGGCGTCGCCACAGGTGAGAGTCACGAAGACAAAGTTGATGGCGAGCCTAGAGGTGGCTGGTACGCTGTGTATCTACAACACCCTTCCTATCGTGCTCACGAACCCCAGGTATATTGTGGAGACGATCAAGAACCACAGGTTTCGAAGAAATGTGATAGTGTTTCACCAAGCTTACGGTAGTTGCGTCCATAGCTAACATTTTATCAGGGTGGCCTTGTCTTTCAGGTGAAGTGGAAGGGTTTCGAGAGCGAGAGACACTTGACTTGGGAACCTGAGAAGAATCTCACGTAGGTATTAGGTATCTCCGCTTTATCCTTCGGTTTGCTTACCAGCGTGTTTGTTCGAGGGTATCGGGCAGCATGATAATCGACGAGTATTTTGACTCGATAGGCGGGAGGCCGAAGCCCAAAACCCGTCAGGAACCAGGCAGGGCGGCCGGGGCCAAAAGGCGCACACAGACGGTAAACGACGATTCCAACACAAGGCCCAAGCGATTGCGACGACAGAAGGCGCATGTTACCGACGAGACATCGCGTGCGACAACAGAGAAGTGGAGTCCTCCTTTGGGGTCGTGGGAGGAAGAGATTCAGATGATATCCGATTGTCAGGAAGACAAAAACGGAAAGCTGATCGTTTATCTTGTCTGGAAGAACGGCGAGAAGACCAAGCATGACAGGCAGGTTATCTACAAGAAGTGTCCACAGATGGTTGCCCACCCTTTCGTCCCACCATTAGCCTATTAGTTTCCGAACTGACACGACACAGATGCTCCAATTTTATCAAGCACACATCAAGATTGTTGAGAAAGAGTAGTGTGCCACGGAAGACGGCGCGAGGACCTTCTAGGGGCGTTACATTCTGATCATGTTGCTACCTTCAGCGACACGGGAAGTAGGGAGACTGGTAATTCAGCGGATACGCAGCCAAAACATCATCTCTTGCACATTGTGATTCATTGTCTTGATAAGAACTAAAGGAACACAGTAAGTGTAGGTACCCCCCGTAGAGACTGGGCTACGGAGCGACAAGCCGCGAAACCTGGGACCATGCCTGGCCGACCTACCTCCGGATCCGGCCCCCCTTGCCGTCCAACAAGACTGCGGTCACTCCGTTTCCGTTACCTCATACTCGCTCACTTCTTTGACCGGTCGTGCCCCTGGGCTGGCTGGTAGGTTTGCCTTGAAGGCCCGTACGTCGGTGATTTCCACGGCGGTGGAAATGGCAGATGGGATGTCTCCAGCCGGCGCCTCCTCGTCGGCCTTCTTTTGAGCCTCCTCCTGTCTCTTTTCCACTCCCTCAGCTTTGCCTTGCGCGTGTAAATGGATCGATAACCTAGCCCTCTCGCTTGAGGCAGGGTCGAAATACTTGTTGAAAAATTCCATCATCTCCGGCTTCGTCAGCTTCTTGACTTGCTTAGCATCTAGTTGAGCTATGGCAAGTTAGCATGCGCCTAAATGTTTCTGTTTGCTTGTACTTACCGATCTCAAAGTCATAATACTCGCTGCTGATTTGTGACCAATGGCGAGACGACTCTTGGTCCAAGTTTCGAAGCTTCTCCAGTCTACGGATGACGAGACTTCGCTTGTGGCCCTCGAATTCTGTCTCGCTCATCTTCTCTAGTGTATCCACGTATCTCCTGAGGAAAGCCTCGATTCGGGAATCCAAAAATTCGGGAGTCATCTCGCTCTGGATGAGGAAGCGGAAACCGTACGTTGTTGAGAACTCTCGGGGCCCGCTGAAGACAATGTAGCCCAGCTGCTCCTTGGTACGGAGCTGATCGAAAGCGGGCTCGTGCATCATCTGGTCCAAAAGTAGAGTCTTGGTGCGAATTACACGGTCCTCTCTACTGCCGACATAGAACCAAGTCTCGATACAGTGGTTGACATTGGCAGGGTCCTTCAAGGTCTTCTTGAAGACGTAGTTAGACCCTCGCGGTAGGATGAGCGACCGAAGGACAGGCCACTGAGCTCTAGGCAGGGTTTGAGGCTTCAGGATGGACTCCACCATGTCTGTTATCTTCATAGCATCCTTCTTGTACATGTTGCCAAGCACATAGACCTCGATGAACAGCCGGCCCAGTATCTGCTTTTGGAACAGCCGTACGTCCTCCACCGTGATACTTGGAAGCTCCGCGGCAATCTCCTCCACTGTGAAGTCTCGCTCCGGTGCATTCAGCCAGGTGGTATAATCGCCAACTTGGTGGTAGGACGACTGAAGCTGCCAGTTGTTGTACCCTCTGGTCAGGCGTTCCCTGACAATCTCGAATCGGTTTTCTTTAATATCCAGATCTCGCATCGTCGTAACGACTTGCTCCAGAAGCATGGGAAGTTTGTGGTCGTAGCCACTGACGTTCAAGCACAAACCATGCGATTCAAGACTGACATTGTATTGCAAGCCAGCGAGTTCCGCATCGTATGAGTACTCTTCCAACGCATCACGTAACAAGTCCGAAAAGAGACGAGCCTTGGCAACGTTCTCGACACATGAGTCGATCAGTGGCGTCTTCAAACTGACAATGACGTTGGCACGGGAACCCAGAAGGTATCATCTTTCTTCCACCATGTCCTGGCGATGCCGTCGTTGCGCAGCACTCGTGGGTTGAGCGCTGGCTCTGTGACCTCCTTCTTTTCAACCTCAAGCTGGCTGGGGACGAACTGGTTCTTATGGGGCAAGTGAAGGCACGACAGGCGCTCACTGGGAGATACTGAGGCGGCTTGCCTGATCTCTTCCATGAGATCTTCGGGGATCTTCTCGTAACGATACTCGGTTCCATACCACTTCTCCTTCTGGTCCCAGTTGCCAGGGTAGTTGCGAGATACGATAACCATTCGGAAATTGTCAGGGCGAATCATGGCAAGGGCGTCCTCGATTTGCTTATGCTCAAACGTCCGAAGGCGACTGTGACCGCTGAGCAGCCACTCTCGAGGCAGGGGCTTCTGCATGACCGAGCTGATTCGGCTGGTGAAACGGCTGGCTGGTGTCTTTTGCTTAAATTTGAAATCCACGTCCGCCATTCCCTTTTGCTCCTGGAAGATCCATTCCTGAGGCGGAGACTCGCGAAGGAGGGTGATGTACTGGAAGAAAATCTTGACGATTTCGGGGTAGTTCTTAAGGCCCTGTGTCATGTTAGCACTACTTGGTTATAAACAGACTGTTTTGATGGCGTACCTCTTCTGTCAAGCGGACCTGGACGTCAAAGATGCTGGGAGTACTAGGGCAGACGGGGTAAGCACCCGCACTAAGGCCGTTTGCCCAGCCCTTGGACTTGATGTACGACATGATGCTTCCGGGACCTTCGTGTCCAATGAGATGGCTGATATACTTGCTGGGCTGGCTGGCAAACATGAACTCCTCATCAATAAAGGGGAAGTAAAGGTTCAGCTCCCGCGAGTCCATGACGGGCTTTGCAAAGCATTGCATGCCGAGATCGGACTCTCTGAATGGAAGCTCTCCAGGCCATCTGTTTGGTGGCAGCTTCTTGTTGACGACAGGAGAGAAAAGCTCCACGACCCATTTCTGGAGAACGTCAAGCGATTCGCGACCCAGGACAACCAACTTCATGCGGTTGGCCGAGTAGTGTTTGGCATGGAATTCGATGAACTTGTCCCGCACATTGATACCACGGGCCTCAGGGAGGGTCTTGAGGACCTCAAAGTTACCCGTCCCAAAGTGGCAGAAGGGATGATTGGGATTCGACAAAGATTTCTCGAGCTGATGCAACCGCCAGGTGTCATTCTGGAGGTTCTTCTTATTCTCGGAATCCACAGCCTTCAGCTCTCTATCCAGCGTGCTGGGGAGAAAGAGCGGCTCGATGAAAAACTGGGCGAATCGGTCCAGGGCTTCGCGCAAGGGAGAAGGGTTGCTGTCTGAAGGATCCTGGTCGTTGGCTGGCTTGGCGGCGACCTCGAAGAAGTAGTTGGTCGAGGTCGGACCGGTATACGCATTAGACTCTCCCGAGTGATCAGACAAATACTTTCGGTAATCATTCTCATCCGGGAACTTCTTGGTACCCATAAAAAGGAGCTGTAGATGGGGGCAGAGGTTAGCCAATGCGCCGGGGGGGAGCGGTTGAGAGCATCCAGGCATCGAAGGCGTGGGCTTACATGTTCGACAGCATGGGCCATGCCCGGGATATCGGACTCGTCACTGAAGTTTCCCACATTGACGTCAAGGGCTGCGCTGGCCTTGTCGGTCTCAGGGTCGTGGACGAGAAGAGCCTCGAGCTCATTGTCGAGGCGGACGACGCGATAGTCGCGATCATCGAGCAATGGCTTCTCAAGGGAATCGGTGAGAAGCGTCACGGGGGCATCAGGGCCGCCGGTGGTGGTGGAAGCATCTTCGTCATGCTCCGAGTGAGGCATCGTGGTTCCCTTTTTGGTTATGTCTCAGCCTTGGCGGAAGGGTATGAGTCAGCAACAGTCGAGCGCGAAAGGTGTCAGGTTGTCCTAGACATGACTTTGAGGGGCCGAGAACCAGCATGTATAATAAGGGTTACGCATTGCCCAAGGACGTGTTTGCCATTGTTGTGCAGAGCAATGCGGGCCAAGTGCGGCCCCGTGCATCATGCGGCTGAGTGAGGGGCCCAACACTCAGCCGCCAAGGGTCAACAAGAGAGGGAAGAGATAACTAAGTAGCATCTGCGCGACGAGAACGGCAGCGATGTACTCCACCCAGAGTAATGTTTGGAGTGACACGCAGTGAGCCTGACTCAATCATGCATATCTTAATGCACTGTCATGTAAAATATGTGTGGTCGGCGCGAATGCAGGCGCCTTGCAAGGTCACCCATGCCTTCGGAATGAGGCTGAAAACCCGGATTCACCGCCGCTTGGCATCGACAAGATTATGAGGCCCCCTGCAACTTAGTGTCGGTCATTAACCTTTCACCCCTGACAAATAATCCATCTGCGAGAGGAAAAAGCGTCAGATATAGAGAACCATTCACGACTGGCTCCCTAACCTGCTCCTCTTTCTCCTAAGAAGCAATTCTCTCACCCATCTCCCGGGACTCCAACATTTTTTTCCTGCGGCTTACGACATGCGCGATCATAGCTCGTCGGAGTCAGATGACTCTGGGCGCCCTCAAATGCAGCCCACCGTCACTATCACCAGAAATAACTAGTCAAGACAGAGAAGAGACTTCCATCCCAGGTGTCCATCGACCGCACCTGGAGTAGATTTTTCAGACATCACTCTGGAAAACCCTCTAGATGCGTCTCGGTCAGTGCGGCTTGTCAGGGTCAATCGAACGAGTTGCTGTCGGACGCGTACAAGCGCACTGTGGAGGAGTGTAGGCGCATTGTTCAGAAGCGGGCCGAAGAATGCAAGAGAGCGGGCATGAAATACGTGGACTACAATTGGGATTTGGTAAGATAGAATACTGCACACAGTGGATTCCGCTGCTAATTGCGACAGGGCCGAGACCTCAAACAGAAGGGCCATTGCTTGAATAGCCTTGGCTCACAGCGCTTTAAGCTCGACAAGGATACACTTCTTTCCCCCCTCAGCCTTCGCCCCCAGATCTGTCAAGCGAGTCCATGAGATTTTCGACAAACCTACCTTCATGAAGAATGTGAATGGCAGTGACGTCCAACAAGGAGCTCTGGGCAACTGCTGGTTCACGGGGGCTCTGACAGCTCTTGGCAACTTTCCAGATGAACTGAAGCGTATCTGCGTCGCCTACGATACCGAGGTTGGCATCTACGGCTTCGTGTTCTACAGAGACGGCGAGTGGATCCAAAGCATCATTGACGACAAGCTCTACCTCAAGTCAGCCGACTGGAACCCTCCCAACATCCAGCGACGCCTCCTAGAGCAGATTAGCCACGAGGGTAACGAGGATGTGTATCGAAAAACCTACCAAACCGGCTCTAAGGCGCTCTTCTTTGCCCAGTGTAGGGACCAGGACGAGACCTGGGTCCCACTGATGGAGAAGGCCTATGCTAAAGCGCACGGGGACTATGCGTCTTTATTTGGCGGCTGGATGAGCGAGGGCCTAGAAGACCTCTCAGGCAATGTCGCCACCGGGCTACAGATGTCCAACATCTCCAAAATGGACGAGTTTTGGGATGAGAAGATGTCCAGAGCCAATGAAGAGTTCCTTTTTGGTGCCTCAACAGACTATCTGGGACGCAGCTACGTTCGGCCCGACGGGATCTCAGAAGGACATTGCTACGTCGTAATGGATTCTCGAAAGCTCAAATCTGGACAGCGCTTGGTGAAACTCCGGGATCCTCGAGGCAAGGTTGGCGAAGGTACCTGGAAAGGGCCCTGGAGTGATGGTTCTAAGGAGTTGACAATCCAGGTCCTTAAGGAGCTCGGCCATACGCCTGGGACCGACTCCGTCTTCTGGATGTCGTACGAGGATTTCACCAAAATATTTACCCACCTCGATTGCATGCGACGTTTCCATGGCCTTGACTGGCGATGCTGTCAGCGCTGGATTGCAGTCGACGTGCCATGGATGGAAGAGTACTATAAGAAGTTCCAGTTCAAGTTGACCAAGAA